>NC_060188.1:65189146-65489146 GCF_021184085.1 Oncorhynchus gorbuscha
TTAGCTTTTTTTTACAGTATCTTATGCAAACAATTAAAATATATAATTAATTTTGCTCAGAAAACCAAATAAAATCACCAACTGGCCAGATTTGGGCTGTCAGCTGGGGAACCCTGCCCTAAGGTAATAGGCACACTGATTGAGGAGTCTGTATAGGTTGTTTGTGCTAGTATGGTCACTAGAGGGCAGCCTCCATTCAGTTTATGTTCAACAGAGATTTGTTGAGTGAAGGAATTTGGCTCCATCTTCTTTTCAATCTAAATCGTCACAAATGGAAGCTGAAGTTTCAAGCTATTGTAGTGAATTTCTGGGGTAGTCCGATTGGGACTCGAAACCTGCGACTTTCAGTCCAACAACTTAGCCATTACAGCAAGAGATCTAAACCTCTTGAAAAGCCCACTAGGTCACTGCAGTCTAGAATTCTCTCAGACTTCATGCAGGGAGAGCATAATTTCCAGGCCAGGCTTCTATGTTGTGACTCACCAGAGAGTTTACCTCTGTACTTGAACACGTCAACCCGTCAGCGATGATTCTCTGTCAGACAACTCCTCCTCCATGACGTCCACCGCTACCGTCCAGACGGTATAGAAAACAAGGTAAACGTGTTAGAGAAACAATGCCGGTGTGTACCCTGAGCAGTGTTAGTCACCTGGCTGGCTGCATTTTCACCAAGGAGACAGCCGGAACAACCTTACGCCCTAAACTCACCCCCACAACTAGGGCATTTCAGTTCAGACACACACACACACACATGGCTCACAAACACACACACACACATACACACTCACACGCCACAGACTGGCCTTCATATTTACAGTAGTGCAGACACCCATGTCACTACGACAGGGTGTCAGGGTAAGGTAGCTTCAGGGCATCTGACATCCTTAGCTTGTTCCCATAACATGTATAAACAACTGATAGCAGCTTACTTTCCCAGGCACAATCACATAAATAAGGCAGTAAATCAAATAAAACTGTAAATGAAATTACATGTCAGGAACACCTCTGCATAGTTTCAACATCTGCGCTCTACCAGAATAATAAACCATGATACTCAATTCCAACTATATATACAGTATATCAATGCTTAAGGTTGCTGATTAAGATGGAGAGCTTACTTGACTGTCCATGTGTTCATATAATTACAAAATCATATTGTCAGGATTTTTATAACAAAACATGAATGTAACTTCTAGATAGTAGTGTAACTGACATGTTACATTAGCTAATGTTTCATCCCCTCTTGACTGAAGTGAATGAGCTACAGTACTAGCAGCTAGTTAGCTAGCTAGAAGCTACCACATCCAGTTCATCTCTAACTAGCTATCTGTCAGATAGCAGTATCTAACAGCTGTTTGTGTATGGAAATGTTTTGTAGCCTTTGTGTTGTCCTGTTTCAACAGAAGTACATCTGTGACTCACCACCTGGATTCAGTCTTATGTAGCAAAATTAGATTTTTTTTTACATTGTATAAAAGTAGAGACTCAGGGTTACAAAATGGTATATCATAAACATAATTTCTGAGGAAAAATGGGAAAGTAATTCTGCTTTTGAGAAAAGTGCCTTTGAATATTTTGGTACCTACTGGAGAGCTCTCCTTTGTCTACACCCTCTCTCTCACAACCTCTTAAGCCAGCCCCACCCATCTCTTTAGGGATTCACATGAGGTCATGTGCTTAACAGTGAGTAGTGTAGTAAAGATTAAGACAAAAAGTGGTAGTAGCCTACAGGTAATTTGAAAGAAATGCTATAACCCCGAGCCATATCCAGTGGTGTAAAAAGTATTCACTTGTATGAATCATATTAAATTCTTTATATTAAACCAGTCGGCACAAATTTGTTCTCTTTTTTTATTGACGGATAGCAAGGGGCACACTCCAACATTCAGACATAATTTACAAACAAAGCATTTGTGTTTAGTGAGTCTGCCAGATCAGATGCATTAAGGATGTTCTCTTCACAAGTGTGTGAATTGGACATTTTTTCTGTCAAAATGTAAAGAGTACTTTTGGGTGTCAGGGAAAGTGTATGGAGTAAAAAGTACATTATTTTATTTTGGAATGTAGTGAAGTAAAAGTAAAAGTTGCCAAAAATATAAATAGTAAAGTAATGTACAGATACCCCGAAAAAAGATTTAGGTAAAAAAATAATAAAGTCATTTGAATAGAGGCATTGCAGATAGTGCTGATAACTGGTCCGTCCGAACCACGCATGAACAGGGAATCTCTATTCGGATAGCCTGTTTCTGTCCTGCCCTTGACTTTGGTGCAGGGCATGTGATGTACATAGCCTCTTCATCACAAAACTCCCTGATCTTCTCAAAAAGATAAGTTTGTTTAACTGTGTCCAGTCTAGGTGGTGCTTGTACAGGCAGACCATTTATGGGAGGAAGGATTTCAGCGTTGCGCAGCAACTGAAACCTGGTCCCGACAGTCCGAACGCTCCTTGGTGACAACAACACCAGGCCACAGAGCATCGAAGCTGTAAAACAGGGAATACATCACTAACATAGCAATACAAACCTATTGTCATAGCTAAAGTTAACCAAATAAGTTAGGTTCAATGTTAACGTTAGCTAGCAAGCCAGCCATCGAACTGGCTAGCTAACAGCAAGCCTTAACTTGCAATGAAAACACATTTCTGACAAAATTAGATACATATAATATCTGAAACTGTGGATTCTTACCCGTATACTGTACATGGATGAAAACTTCATTGCAGACTGCATTTCCTTTCATAAATTAAGATGTCCTGTGTCGTTTCGGTTTAGTTTGCACAGCTTGTTTGGCCCGTTGTGTTGATTTCACTGTGTTTCTTCCCCATCACTGTCATCAGAAGACTCTACAATGTCTTCTTCAATTACAATGTTTTTACCTAAATCAGAAATTTCTTCATCATCTGATTAATTTTCAGAGTCAGAGAGAGCCAGCATGGCACTATTGTCCTCCAGAAAGTAGTCCATCACAACTTTTTCCCACTGACTTTTTCCGATAGCGCCTGATAAATTCAGGGCAGCAATGTTATTGAGAGCAATAGCAACATATTTGCAGTTCTCCATGGCTAATGTTATATCTTTAGAAAAAAACTGCAGTAGAAAGGATTATCTACGCATAACGAGCAGCTCATTTTATAGACACAAGATGCTACACCGCAGAACAATCTGAACCTCATTATCTCAGTCGATCATGGCTAGTGGGAAGGTTCCTGACTTTTTCTTTGGCTAAACCAACTAGGCAGCTTTATTCGTATTTACGGATGGCGTAAAAGTTATTAAGGTTAGATGAAAGTGCACATGTTCGAGAAGGCATTTCTGCCCAAAAAAATACATTTTGATTTAAAAAAAAAATAGTTTCACGTTTAAACGGCTCTCCTGTGAAGTTATGACTTGCGGCATGCGCCTAGTTTCCTGAATTGGGTCACATTTGATGATGTACCATTGTACCATTAGATTGAGCTAACCAAAAGCTGGCTAACATTAGCTGACTAACTTATGGTACTATTTTTGCATCAATCACACTAGACCTGAATCAAACGATGAAACCAGTGGGCAAATGATTGAAGGCTGATATTCTGACTTTTTTTATTTGTCAGTATAGCAATGTAACGTTATTGATCTGTCAGTTTCCCTAGGTAATTCCCTACTTTTCACACTGACATGGAATAAACAGCTCCACAGGCTTCACTGTCATGGTGCACAGTCAATATTCAACACTATGCTCATCATGTCTCAGCAGGATCAGATGATGAAAGGTGTCCCTGCAGGGCCAGACAGCCAGGGAAAGCCAGTCCACATAGCTCAGGTGAATTTGGCAGTGTATTAGCTTTACCAATCAGTGAATGGATACAAAGTTCCATCTTGAGTTGATGGGTAGGCTACAGTCTTGGATCTGGGTATAATGGTCATTTCAATTACTGAACCATTGATTCTGTTCTTGGATAATGTAATGTATAAATGTACACCTCATCTGAGCAGGATCAGATGGTGACAGGGGTGTCATCAGGGCCAGGCAGTCAGGGAAGACCAGTCTGTGACAGCACAGAGGTGAAGTTTTGCAGATACAACACTTTATTATCTCTGTGCAGCGAACACTGAACAAAGCAAGAAGTATGTCTACAGATTCTGACTGTTTTTGTTTGCTAGAAAATGTTGATACTAGAGACTGTTATCAAGTTATCAAAAGAGCTCTACAGTACTATTAGGCCTATGATATGAATTAAATGGAGGATATACTGTTTCTGTGTGTTAACATGTAGGTGTATGTGTGTTTTTATTAAGATTTTGTTTTCCAAACCTTTCCCTGAGACATGAAAACATATGGGAAGGAAGTTGTGTTGGGGAGAGAGTTGAGTTATTTGTGTTGGGCCTCCCGAGTGCTAGAGGTGTCACTACAGAGCCTGGTTCATTCCCAGGCTGTGTCACAAGTGACAGTCCCATAGGGTGGTGCACAACTGGCCCAGCATTGTTTGGGTTAGGGTTGGGTTTGGCCGGTGGGGTAGGCTGTCATTGTAAATAAGAATTTGATCTTAACTGACTTGCCTAGTTAAATAAATGTAAAAAAGAACACATTTACTAGACTGGTGGGGGTCGGGCATGCAGGGAGCTCGGGCTGGCTGGACAGTCTGGCTGAAATTTGATATAGAGGATGTCTTAACAAAGCCAATCAAAAGTTACGTATTTGTACTTCATTTGTAAGAGTTGTTCATTTGTTAGGCTATTGGTTAAAGTTGCAACACAATATTGATTATTGAATTATCAATGATCTAGTTTAGTCTTATCAGTCACTTAAACATATTTAATAATGATCTCTTACCTAGCTTGACGACTGTGGGCATTGCTGCCCTCTTTTTGTTATTCTAAATTAGAGATGGCTAGAACGGTCGTGGGTCATGTTAGATTGTGTAGAAATGCAGGAAATGAGCTTTAGAAGTCTCCGAAAATGGGAGGAACCACAGAAGCCCCCGCCACACACATCGAAAACCAAAGTTGCGCCCCTGATTTCCACCACCAACTTGAAAGAAAAGAGTACAATATGTTGATGCCAAAATGCTGAGGAGTTTTTAGCATGTTGTTCACAGCAAATGTGTAAAATGCTAAAGTTACTTTCGTTCCTACCCTCTCACTCACAGGACGCCTTACTACACCCTGGACCCAAACTGTTACAGATCTTTATCCATCCTGCCCTGCCTATCTAAGGTCTTCGAAAGCCAAGTCAACAAACAGGTCACTGACCATCTCGATTCCCACCGTACCTTCTCCGCTGTGCAATCTGGTTTCCGAGCCGGTCACGGGTGCACCTCAGCCACACCCAAGGTACTAAACGATACCATAACCGCCATCGATAAAAGACAGTACTGTGCAACCGTCTTCATCGACCTTGCCAAGGCCTTCGACTCTGTCAATCACCATATTCTTATCGGCAGACTCAGTAGCCTCGGTTTTTCTGATGACTGCCTTGCCTGGTTCACCAATTACTTTGCAGACAGAGTTCAGTGTGTCAAATCGGAGGGCATGCTGTCCGGTCCTCTGGCAGTCTCTATGGGGGTGCCACAGGGTTCAGTTCTCGGGCCGACTCTTTTCTCTGTATATATCAATGATGTTGCTCTTGCTGCGGGCGATTCCCTGATCCACCTCTACGCAGACGACACCATTCTATATACTTTTGGCCCGTCATTGGACACTGTGCTATCTAACCTCCAAACAAGCTTCAATGCCATACAACACTCCTTCCGTGGCCTCCAACTGCTCTTAAACGCTAGTAAAACCAAATGCATGCTTTTCAACCGATCGCTGCCTGCACCCGCATGCCCGACTAGCATCACCACCCTGGATGGTTCCGACCTTGAATATGTGGACATCTATAAGTACCTAGGTGTCTGGCTAGACTGCAAACTCTCCTTCCAGACTCATATCAAACATCTCCAATCGATAAAATCAAATCGAGTCGGCTTTCTATTCCGCAACAAAGCCTCCTTCACTCACACCGCCAAGCTTACCCTAGTAAAACTGACTATCCTACCGATCCTCGACTTCGGCGATGTCATCTACAAAATGGCTTCCAACACTCTACTCAGTAAACTGGATGCAGTCTATCACAGTGCCATCCGTTTTGTCACTAAAGCACCTTATACCACCCACCACTGCGACTTGTATGCTCTAGTCGGCTGGCCCTCGCTACATATTCGTCGCCAGACCCACTGGCTCCAGGTCATCTACAAGTCCATGCTAGGTAAAGCTCCGCCTTATCTCAGTTCACTGGTCACGATGGCAACACCCATCCGTAGCACGCGCTCCAGCAGGTGTATCTCACTGATCATCCCTAAAGCCAACACCTCATTTGGCCGCCTTTCGTTCCAGTACTCTGCTGCCTGTGACTGGAACGAACTGCAAAAATTGCTGAAGTTGGAGACTTTTATCTCCCTCACCAACTTCAAACATCAGCTATCTGAGCAGCTAACCGATCGCTGCAGCTGTACATAGTCTATTGGTAAATAGCCCACTCATTTTCACCTACCTCATTCCCATACTGTTTTTATACTGTTTTTATTTATTTACTTTTCTGCTCTTTTGCACACCAATATCTCTACCTGTACATGACCATCTGATCATTTATCACTCCAGTGCTAATCTGCAAAATTGTAATTATTTGCCTACCTCATGCCTTTTGCACACATTGTATATAGACTCCCCCTTTTTTCTACTGTGTTATTGACTTGTTAATTGTTTACTCCATGTGTAACTCTGTTGTCTGTTCACACTGCTATGCTTTATCTTGGCCAGGTCTCAGTTGCAAATGAGAACTTGTTCTCAACTAGCCTACCTGGTTAAATAAAGCTGAAAAAAAATAAAAAAATAAAAAAATACCAGTAACTATGAGAGTTAAATTATATGACAACACTGTATGCTTCAGATTATTTTGTCACATTCACATGAGGATTCCAATGGGCAGTTTCCCTGAGGAACACTAGGGGGTGCAATAGGGCAGTAGAGTTCAATGGAATACGGCTGCAGTATACCTGAAGTGTTCTCAGGTAGAGAATGAGTACATTTCTCATGTGATTACATGTGGTAACCAACTGATGGCAGCACCACACTAAGTTTGTATTTCCTTTTATTCACACATTTAAATCATGTGATTGACGGGATATAATTTAAGGGGGTCTAGTTGTTCTAACAGTGTCAGTTATAATATCTATGGAAAATGTGAAGTGGGAGGCATGGATTTGATTGAATGCCGGTGGTGAACTTTGTGTATTCTGCCATGGGGCCTGTTTCTAACCACATCTCAATGGAGCAGATTCACTCGTGGGCAACTACATAAGCATGCCTCTGTCTTGGCCTATACTCCCACATATTAGTTGCACTTGAGAATGCACATCTCAGAAGACTTCTATATCATATTAACATGGTTCCTGACATGTTTAAACACTTTCCTGGACGTTGTGTGATCTGAGCATCTGTGCAGAGTGACTGCAATAGAGATGTTCTGCAACATCCCCGTTGTCTTAAGACCTTTCATCATTTTCCTCTGACCCCATCTTCACCAGTCTTTAATACATCATCACCCCTCTGGATGAGACAGTAGTGTGTGGCACTACTCTGGAGGGAGGAGGAAGGAAAAATAAGTATACTGTAACAGAGAACTCTTTCTGCCTTCTCTTTCCCTGTCTGTCTCTCAGACAGTGACCTCACTCCTGAACTCTAACAGGCAGCTGACAGACAGAAGATAAATACTTTTTCAGTGTACCCTTCAGCTCAGACATCAAGAGGACAGAACCAAGGCTATCAACTCCACTATTACTCCAGGCATAAGAATCCACATAGGGATGGAGAGCTTACCTTGCTCTCTTACTGTACCCCCACACAGAGAGTATTTACCTATACATACTGTATATCTCTGTGTGTGTGTGTGTGTGTGTGTGTATGTGTGTGCGTGCGTGCGTGCGCTCGCGTTTTGGACTGTTTCGTTCCAGAACCCATTTGCCAGGATCCGGTAGCCTACCTCTTGTGGCATGAAACATAAATCTCACTGTTTGCAATTAGACAATTCTAATAAAAGCAATAAGAGTTATTTAAAGTTCCCTCTGTAATTCTCCTGCCCCCTAAAAAAACATAACGTGAAAACATGGCTGATATTCTAAGAATTGATTAGTGTTGGGCCAGCCCGTGTTTATGGTTTGTAGTCTATAGACCAACTCGTGGCCATTGCTGGTGTGAGAGAGAGAGAAGCGCATCTGTATCTCACGCTCACAGAACTAGAATAAGTGACTTTCTATGATCTCTCTCTGCTCTGACAGACATGATGAGCCTGCAACTCATCTGTCCAGCGCTTCACTTCATCATGTATTTCCTTGTAGAATCATAGCCACAGGAAGGGTGCTGGAGGTGAGGCAGCACCCCTGATAAATTGAAATTAATTTGCCAAAGTTATAGAATCACTGCTGTCCAGAAAGACATGAAATAATTCAGAATACTACACCAGGATTAGGCCTATAATTTAGCCACAAAGGATCAATAGCTTTTATTTTATTTTTTGACTAGCTGCGGATTGTGTGTAGCCCAATCACAAGGCATGCCTACATTCGGGAATGTGCAGCAAATCTGTCAGTCAAACGCATGCAGCCAAAGCAGGCCTTTCGCAATATTTTGAAATACAATTGTGGAAAAACACAGGTTGGAAAGCAAATGGCACCTGCTGAAAAGAGAAGACTAATCTGTCGTGTAGTATATCAAATATGTTATCAACTTCCAAATAGGCCTATTGAGCGAAGAGCATTGTTTAAGAAAGTAAAACAAGAGAGAGTAAAACATGAGAGAGAGAGAGAGAGAGAGAGAGAGAGAGAGAGAGAGAGAGAGAGAGAGAGGCTTTTGACGCAAGCACGCCGACAATCGCTGGTGAGTGAGCTCCACGTCATTGGGTGAGTTCAGTGAAACTGGAAAGCTTTATTAGGATTATAATTATATCCTCACATTGTACAATATGTGTGTCTCCACACACACACACACACACACACACACACACACACACACACACACACACACACACACACACACACACACACACACACACACACACACACACACACACACACACACACACACACACACACACACACACACACACACACACACACACACACACACACACACCACACCACACCACACCACACCACACCACACCACACCACACCACACCACACCACACCGACACACAGACACAGACACAGACACAGACACAGACACAGACACAGACACAGACACAGACACAGACACAGACACACATAGGCATAGGCTTTTGATGTATTCAAGACAAAGTCATTGTTATTGTCAATGTAGCCTATAATTTTCATCATTTGTAAAGTATTAAAAAATATGCTGCTGATGTAGAATTGCATGAAATGCGTTTATAAAAGGCCAACATTTTTTCAAGGACTCTAGGCCAGCAATGGTTCCGTATGTGTGCAACTTCTGCAAGCGCCTCTCGATGATAATACATGCAATGCAGTGTTGGTCAGTGCAGTTTAAGATGAGGGAGGACAATTTTTTCATTAGCATGGCCTTATTTCTATTAACGCATATTGGATGACTCTCATTCATATTCCATTAACCCAGTTCAATGTAACAGCGATAGGTTTAGGATATTACATGATACTCTAATTTTCCCTATACCCATCATGAGGTTGCTTCAACCTAGCCTATTTTCACAAGGTTGCTTCCAACCTAGCAAGTTGTGTGCACTCTTGCCTGCATCTAGCTGATATAGGGTGTAATCATTAGTCCAACTGTTGCAAAGGATAGTTTCTATTGGACAAATTAATCCCGGTTTTGTTCCGTTTGAGAAACGTTTAACAGAATCAGCGGAACGAATACACCCCTGATCACTCGTAAACAGAGTTCACTCTCGTAACAGCCACATTGTATTCCTTCTCTTCCCTTCGCTTGTGGACTTCAATGCACAACAAATCAGATGTGTGACCAGGCAAAAAAACCTTTCCAAGCCAAACCTCTACCAACAGCCCTCCTCGTTGTCACCATATTAGCTAAAGTAACATCATAGTCAGCATAGCTAATAGAACTAAAGCATTAGTAAACTCACTGCAATCATGAAGTAACGTTAGTGTACAGTCAGTAAGTAGTTACAACCGCAGGCCCCGGTGGCAATAAATTAGTAATACCAAAAGCTTACCTTGACTTGGAAGAGTTCCAGTGTTGTGTTAGAAAGTCATAGCCAGCTAGCTAACATAGCATTCATCTGTTTAAGCAGGGTGTTTCAGTAGGTTAAACTAGCTACCGGCATTTGCTAGCTAAGTAAGTGGAACTGAAAGTTTAAAAAAAAGATAAAATCTCTCTCTTCTATCTCTCTCTTGCTTCTCCTTCATTTTGGAAGATATCAAGTTGTTCAAAACTGTTCAACAATTGTCTCCCTCTTTGATTCAACTACTCACCACATTTTATGCACTGCAGCGCTAGCTAGCTGTATCTTATACTTTCAGTACTAGATCAATTCTCTGATCTTTTGATTGGGTGGACAACATGTCAGTTCATGCTGCAAGAGCTCTGATAGGCTGGAGGACGACCTCCGGAAGTTGTCATAATTACTGTGTAAATCTATGGAAGGGGGTGAGAACCATGAACCTCCTAGGTTTTTTGTATTGAAGTCAATGTACCCAGAAGAGGACGGAAGCTAGCTGTCCCCCGGCTACACCACGGTGCTACCTTACAGAGTGCAGTTGAGGCTACTGTAGACCTTCTTTGTTAAATAATGTTTTTTATTCAGTTATTTGGTGATAATTTCATCTACTATTCTTTCGTGATAATTTTATCTAAAAATGATAACTTTTTAAATGTTTTACAATGTACATTTTTTGAAATTCACTGAGGAGGATGGTCCTCCCCTTCCTCCTCTGAGGAGCCTCCACTGATGCAATGCTTTATTCTAAAAGTTTTTTTTTCATGCGTTCTAGTACATCAGAGCAACATGTAAAGTGTTGGTCCCATGTTTCATGACCTGTAATAAAAGATCATAGAAATGTTCCACTTACACAAAAAGCTTCTTTCACTCAAATATTGTGCACAAAGTTGTTTACATCCCTGTTAGTGAGCATTTATCCTTTTCCAAGATAATCCATCCACCTGACAGGTGTGGCATATCAAGAGGCTGATTAAACAGCATGATCATTACACAGGTGCACCTTGTGCTGGGAACAATAAAAGGACACTCTAGAAATGTGCAGTTTTGTCACACAACACAATGCCACAGATGTCTCAAGTTTTGAGGGAGCGTGCAATTGACATGGTGACTGCAGGGCTGTTGCCAGTGAATTGAATATTAATTTCTTGACCATAATCCGCCTCCAATGTCATTTTAGAGAATTTGGCAGTATGCCCAACTGCCCTCACAACCACAGACCAGTATAGCGTTGTGTTGGCGAGCAGTTTGCTGATGTCAACGTTGTGAACAGAGTGCCCCATGGTGGTGGGTGGGTTATGGTATTGGTAGGCATAAGCTACGGACAATGAACACAGTTGCATTTTATCAATGGCAATTTCAATGCACAGAGATACCCATTGTCGTGCCATTCATCCGCCGCCATCACCTCATGTTTCAGCATGATAATGCACGGCCCCATGTCGCAAGGATCTGTACACAATTCCTGGAAGCCGAAAATGTCCTAGTTCTTCCATTGCCTGCATACTCACCCATTGAGCATGTTTAGGAGGCTCTGGATTGACCTGTACGGCAGAGTGTTCCTGTTCCCGCCATTATCAAGCAACCTCGTATAGCCATGGAATAGGAGTGGGACACCATTCCACAGGCCACAATCAACATCTTGATCAACTCTATGCGAAGGAGATATGTCGCGCTGCGTGAGGGAAATGGTGGTCACACTAGATACCGATTGGTTCTTTTCTTTTTTCAAGGTATCTGTGACCAACATTTGCTTTCATGTGAAATGCATAGATTAGGGCATAATGAATTTATATCAAATGACTGATTTTCTATATGAACTCAGTAAAATCTTTGAAATTGTTGCATGTTGAGTTATTATTTTTGTGCAGTCTATATATTTTTAACGGTTATGACGGTTGTTTTACTTTCATGACAGTCTTCATCCATAATCGTCTGTTACACGATTATATGGTAATTGTGCCAGCCCTATGTGTGTTTTTGTTACGCTAAATAGGGGTAGGGCATTCTCCAAAGACATGCCATACCTTTCCTAACCATCTGTAAATCTGTGTGTTCTCCTCCTCTGGACACTCCCCTAATGTCGTGCGCATACAGTACATCACTATACACAGCCAGTCAATAGCATGATACTCACACATTTCAATGCAGTACTGTGTTGGGGATGTCCTTACAGTACATGGCTGGGCTGAGGATGTGTGGACAAACCTCTGTTTTCAAATGGAACAAGGAGCAGTTATAGAGAGAGTTTTGTGCTTTAACAGGGGTCGTGTCCTTTGACTAGAGGGCAAGATACCAGTTTGCTTCAGCTTGAAGGGCAACAATAGAACATGGCATTTTTAGGTCATGATCTGACTGCAACATCAACAGGTCCTGAACCAGATGAGACAGGTACGGAGACCTGGAAGAAGGTGACACGACATCTCCCAAGGCACCATGGTTAGACTGCTTGGCTGGTAGAACAAAGACACAGAGACAGCCATATAGCTGCCCGCAGTGTGCTGTGTGAAGGTGGTATCTTTGGCTTGCCTCTCTCTGTGAGTGTTCTGATTGTGTGGTTGGTCACAGCAGGGCCCCTGCTAGCAGTGTTGAATATACTAAAGCATATAACAATACTACAGCATGCTGGGCCAGTGTGCGTCGCCTCAGCAGACCAGGGTCCAATCAATATTTGTTTTCTTTCAAATACTTCAGCTGCGCTTGATTGAACATTGCCTGGTGCAATAGAACCAATGTAATAGTCCCAAAAGTGCTAACCCTGCATATCTGGCACTCCAGGCAAGCTCAATCACATGCTGAAATGTATTTGAAAGACAGCAAATACTATTTGAACCCAGCTCTGCATCTCAGCCATGATCCGTTTTTAACATGGTCGCTAATAATTCCCTGCTGTTTTTCTCTCATCTCGATCACTTGATATTTACTTTGATTAGGAGTCATGATTATCAAGTGACTCAGTCCAATGAGTGACTCAGTCCTATTTTGACTGCATTTGAAAACCCCTCATTGGCAGTTGGTGTTGTTGATGTTGTGGAAGAAAAGGAAATGGCAAAATGTACAAACAAAAAATGCTCCACTTGTCATTTGTTACAATTAGCAGTGTCTCTAAATCAAGGTATAGGTGGATGATAATCATGTCGGTGCTTATATTTGTCAGATTTCAGACATGTACAAGTGTGTATTAATGTGCAAATTTTTCACCTTGTCTCAGGGATTCAAACTTGGGACTTTTCAGTTACTGGCACAACGCTCTAACCGCCAGGCTACCTGCCACACTGATGGATCAGCCTTGCGGATGTCTTAATGGCTATGTATTTTTACCATTGGTGGCGGGGTGCTATTTTATTATGTCCTCATTCTTCTCTTCCCCTTTTTTCCTCTCTTTCTTGGAATTGGAAGCCTTGAGCTCACCTATTGACCGCTCATCAAAACTGATGTGAGGACAGTCTGTTCCAATTAAACACACATCACAAGTGTTGTGGAAAGAATCTGATAAAAACACTGTCTGGAAAAACATCTAGGGCATCCTTGAAAATAACTCTGTTACTGAAAGATACCAACATTACCTTGGATAAAACCAAACACAAATACTAAGCATATTTTAAAAAACAAATAGTGGCGCTACTGTACATTTAAAAGAGAGACATTTTAGTACAGCTAGTTGTACATATATTACTATATTTTTTTTTTCAAGAAGGAAATGTACAATATGTAGATGAACACCGGTAGGTGTCTTATCTTTCATTAGATGAGGACAAACAGCTCTATCGCTGACAGATGAAATGACATAAATCTATACTTTGGAGTTTTATGCTTATCTGTGAAGCAAAATTATCAGAGTTTTCTATACATCATGCATTGGCTATTGACATTTTATCTGCCACAGTATTATCCTGAAAACAAGATGCCTTCCTACGCCACTGCCTACCACTCTGAGGAAGATGAACCTCTGAGAGCTTCAAGTGGAGCCAAAGACAGACACTGCTGGGCATTTTTCACATAAATACTGGATGTTGGCTAGTGGTTGACTGCAGTTAATAATTTCATAACCTAGTAGTAAATTTCTTCTGAAGACACCAAACCAAAGCAGTAACATGCAGTTAACCACACAGGACTTCAATTGAACATGTCCACATGCATGCACTGATGCACACACTCACAGTTTCGTTACACTTATGATTCACACACCCGCCTCTTCCAAGAAGGCAGACCTCTGAATGCATCAACAGAAATCTATGATGTCTGTATAAAGCCAATCAAATTGGGTTGGACCCCAGGAGGATTAGCTAGCGTTACGGCTTTAGCTAATGGGAATCACAAATGCACAAATGCACAAATTCACCCTAATCACTGACTACACCAGTGGTGTAGTGGTGGGTATACACAGGTATACACTGTATACCTACTTATTTTTCAGTGGGCATTGCATATACTCACTTCTTAATCCCCACAATGCTTATCAAAGTAGTGTAGTGGAGGTATACGTCATATCAATTAATAAGGCTGATGGAACAGATCAGAATGTTTAGCTTAAAATGTTGATAAACTATTATTTATTCACATTTTAGGTGCAGCAATGTGCACAAGGTGGTAGGCATATGAGTGAATGTTGCAATTTGCGGGAAAACAGCGTTCAAAAATGTGCACTGCACATGCGAGCGATTTTATTGATAGAGAAGGAAATATCCATGAGAATATAGAAAGAGGGGAGATCTAAACAACTATCATGGGTTGCTAATATGACTAGGATAATGCAATTGACTGCTAGACAATGGAAGAAGGTTGAAAGAAAAGCAATAGAACAGGAAAACAAATATGAGGGAGTCTTAATGAAAGAATTGCCTCCTTTTTTCCATGATAAGATTTTGTCTATAGGCTACTTTGAAGCAAGATAAGACATGTCTCACAGTATGAAGTAAAATGCCCATGTTTCAAGGAAGGAAAAATATAGCAATGCTAATAATATGCCTAACCCACTGGATACAGACGCAATTTCAACGTCTTGTTTTGATTTACATTTGGTTGAGTTGTGAATTATTTGCTAAATCACCATGCCATTGGATTTAGGTTAAAAGTTGTGTGAGAACATGCAGTTCCCTAAAGTTGATTACTTTTTGCAAATCCATTTAACGATGTACACTGAAAGTGGGAACCTCCTTTGGTAGAGGGAAAGGTTTTCCAAAACCTTCTCAATTAAATGTCAACTGGCTACAAAGAAGCATATGCCTACCTGGCAGAATGATATCATAATTATTTGCATCAATCCTGTGGCCATTTGTTTTGAAAACTCAATGTATTGTGTTACAGAAACACTGCTAACCAAAAAACAGTGGTAGGTGCCTGCAATCTGGAACTACACTGAAAAATCTACATGTCTTATATTCTTCCCAGACCTCAAAAGTGGTCTCCATTGTTATGGGCTTAGAAACATCCAATGTGGTTGTTTGTCTATTAAAAAGTGTGACTTTCAGAGTGAAAACCTGAAAAATGCATTTCTGACTCAGTTGATAGACTTATTTATCTGTTTCAATAGTAGGCCTATCATTAGCCTACAGTACTTGGACAGTAGGATTTATAATTGTAGGTCATGTTACGGTTTCTCATGTCATTTCTCACACAGGGCGTTTTCCCTACAGTGGACAGGCCATTTGGGAAATGTTTGGCAAAATAAGAGTATAACCACTTTTCCAGGCACCACTACACCACTGGACTACACATAGTTCACACTCTACAGACATATTCACTGCAGCATGGTGAGCATGTATCTGCTCCCCCTACTCTTGTCCGTTGTCCTTGAAAGAGTGCTGTGGCACTCACAATCAGGACCTTAGATAATTGCGTAATAATCGTATTTCGCCGTCCTAATGTAGTCTTCACTAGCCAGCTAGCTAACGTCCACTGATTAGCTGCACTGGAGAAACTATTACACTCAACTGAACGACTTGATTAGTGTAGTGTTAGCTAGCTACATAGCTGTCTTTGCTGTCTTCGTATCATCGTATCCAAGATAATTGTGTTGTTTAGGTTTAGAGTGTGTAGTCTTAGAGTGATTATCTTAATTTACCGAGGTTAGCTAGCCAGCTATTTGTCGTCCTTAACGTAGGAGACTCTGCTAGCTAGCCAACGCTAGCCAACGTCTTCTGAATAGAACTCAACAACCCGGTCGCATTCACAGGTAGTATCACATTTTCACTTCATTTCATTACAGTACAACGGTTTGATTTGTTTGATCGTAGCTAGCTACAGAGCTAGCTATATAGCCGTCTTTGTATCAAAGATAATTGTGTAGTCTAGAGCGATTTTCTAGGTTCGCTAGCCAGCTATTGTCGTTCTTTTAACGCAACGTAACGTAAACAACACTGCTAGCTAGCCAGCTAGCCCCCCGAATAGCAACACTGCAGAAACTATTACACTCAACGGAACGACTTGATTAGTGTAGTGTCAACAACGCACCCACTGCCAGCTGGCCTACTTCAGCAGTACTGTATCATTTTAATCATTTTAGTCAATAAGATTCTTGCTACGTAGCTTAACTTTCTGAACATTCGAGACGTGTAGTCCACTTGTCATTCCAATCTCCTTTGCATTAGCGTAGCCTCTTCTGTAGCCTGTCAACTATGTGTCTGTTTATCCCTGTTCTCTCCTCTCTGCACAGACCATACAAACGCTCCACACCGCGTGGCCGCGGCCACCCTACTCTGGTGGTCCCAGCGCGCACGACCCACGTGGAGTTCCAGGTCTCCGGTAGCCTCTGGAACTGCCAATCTGCGGTCAACAAGGCAGAGTTCATCTCAGCCTATGCCTCCCTCCAGTCCCTCGACTTCTTGGCACTGACGGAAACATGGATCACCACAGACAACACTGCTACTCCTACTGCTCTCTCTTCGTCTGCCCACGTGTTCTCGCACACCCCGAGAGCGTCTGGTCAGCAGGGTGGTGGCACCGGGATCCTCATCTCTCCCAAGTGGTCATTCTCTCTTTCTCCCCTTACCCATCTGTCTATCGCCTCCTTTGAATTCCATGCTGTCACAGTTACTAGCCCTTTCAAGCTTAACATCCTTATCATTTATCGTCCTCCAGGTTCCCTCGGAGAGTTCATCAATGAGCTTGATGCCTTGATAAGCTCCTTTCCTGAGGACGGCTCACCTCTCACAGTTCTGGGCGACTTTAACCTCCCCACGTCTACCTTTGACTCTTTCCTCTCTGCCTCCTTCTTTCCACTCCTCTCCTCTTTTGACCTCACCCTCTCACCTTCCCCCTACTCACAAGGCAGGCAATACGCTCGACCTCATCTTTACTAGATGCTGTTCTTCCACTAACCTCATTGCAACTCCCTTCCAAGTCTCCGACCACTACCTTGTATCCTTTTCCCTCTCGCTCTCATCCAACACCTCCCACACTGCCCCTACTCGGATGGTATCGCGCCGTCCCAACCTTCGCTCTCTCTCCCCCGCTACTCTCTCCTCTTCCATCCTATCATCTCTTCCCTCCGCTCAAACCTTCTCCCACCTATCTCCTGATTCTGCCTCCTCAACCCTCCTCTCCTCCCTCTCTGCATCCCTTGACTCTCTATGTCCCCTATCCTCCAGGCCGGCTCGGTCCTCCCCTCCCGCTCCGTGGCTCGATGACTCATTGCGAGCTCACAGAACAGGGCTCCGGGCAGCCGAGCGGAAATGGAGGAAAACTCGCCTCCCTGCGGACCTGGCATCCTTTCACTCCCTCCTCTCTACATTTTCCTCCTCTGTCTCTGCTGCTAAAGCCACTTTCTACCACGCTAAATTCCAAGCATCTGCCTCTAACCCTAGGAAGCTCTTTGCCACCTTCTCCTCCCTCCTGAATCCTCCTCCCCCCCCCTCCTCCCTCTCTGCAGATGACTTCGTCAACCATTTTGAAAAGAAGGTCGACGACATCCGATCCTCGTTTGCTAAGTCAAACGACACCGCTGGTTCTGCTCACACTGCCCTACCCTGTGCTCTGACCTCTTTCTCCTCTCTCCAGATGAAATCTCGCGTCTTGTGACGGCCGGCCGCCCAACAACCTGCCCGCTTGACCCTATCCCCTCCTCTCTTCTCCAGACCATTTCCGGAGACCTTCTCCCTTACCTCACCTCGCTCATCAACTCATCCCTGACCGCTGGCTACGTCCCTTCCGTCTTCAAGAGAGCGAGAGTTGCACCCCTTCTGAAAAAACCTACACTCGATCCCTCCGATGTCAACAATTACAGACCAGTATCCCTTCTTTCTTTTCGCTCCAAAACTCTTGAACGTGCCGTCCTTGGCCAGCTCTCCCGCTATCTCTCTCTGAATGACCTTCTTGATCCAAATCAGTCAGGTTTCAAGACTAGTCATTCAACTGAGACTGCTCTCCTCTGTATCACGGAGGCGCTCCACACTGCTAAAGCTAACTCTCTCTCCTCTGCTCTCATCCTTCTAGATCTATCGGCTGCCTTCGATACTGTGAACCATCAGATCCTCCTCTCCACCCTCTCCGAGTTGGGCATCTCCGGCGCGGCCCACGCTTGGATTGCGTCCTACCTGACAGGTCGCTCCTACCAGGTGGCATGGCGAGAATCTGTCTCCTCACCACGCGCTCTCACCACTGGTGTCCCCCAGGGCTCTGTTCTTGGCCCTCTCCTATTCTCGCTATACACCAAGTCACTTGGCTCTGTCATAACCTCACATGGTCTCTCTTATCATTGCTATGCAGACGACACACAATTAATCTTCTCCTTTCCCCCTTCTGATGACCAGGTGGCGAATCGCATCTCTGCATGTCTGGCAGACATATCAGTGTGGATGACGGATCACCACCTCAAGCTGAACCTCGGAAATACGGAGCTGCTCTTCCTCCAGGGGAAGGACTGCCCGTTCCATGATCTCGCCATCACGGTTGACAACTCCATTGTGTCCTCCTCCCAGAGCGCCAAGAACCTTGGCGTGATCCTGGACAACACCCTGTCGTTCTCAACCAACATCAAGGCGGTGGCCCGTTCCTGTAGGTTCATGCTCTACAACATCCGCAGAGTACGACCCTGCCTCACACAGGAAGCGGCGCAGGTCCTAATCCAGGCACTTGTCATCTCCCGTCTGGATTACTGCAACTCGCTGTTGGCTGGGCTCCCTGCCTGTGCCATTAAACCCCTTCAACTCATCCAGAACACCGCAGCCCGTCTGGTGTTCAACCTTCCCAAGTTCTCTCACGTCACCCCGCTCCTCCGTTCTCTCCACTGGCTTCCAGTTGAAGCTCGCATCCGCTACAAGACCATGGTGCTTGCCTACGGAGCTGTGAGGGGAACGGCACCTCAGTACCTCCAGGCTCTGATCAGGCCCGACACCCAAACAAGGGCACTGCGTTCATCCACCTCTGGCCTGCTCGCCTCCCTACCACTGAGGAAGTACAGCTCCCGCTCAGCCCAGTCAAAACTGTTCGCTGCCCTGGCCCCCCAATGGTGGAACAAACTCCCTCACGACGCCAGGACAGCGGAGTCAATCACCACCTTCCGGAGACACCTGAAACCCCACCTCTTTAAGGAATACCTAGGATAGGATAAGTAATCCCTCTCACCCCCCCCTTAAGATTTAGATGCACTATTGTAAAGTGACTGTTCCACTGGATGTCATAAGGTGAATGCACCAATTTGTAAGTCGCTCTGGATAAGAGCGTCTGCTAAATGACTTAAATGTAATGTAAATGTTAACCAGGGTTTGAGTTTTAATGAGGTTCCCCCCCACTGCCTCAGTAGCCTACTCTCTGTAAAGCAAAGTTATTATGAGAACTTAGTTGTATATGTTTTGCTCCTGCTGTGGTAGGCTCTGTTTAACATTAGCTATTGCTTCTTACTTCATCCTTCTAGCTATCTAGAGCCATCTGACTGACTGACATAGAAAATCAAAGGAAATCAGCCAAGACCTCAATTTCTGTAGAGCTCCACAAGTCTAGTTCATCCTTGGGAGCAATTTCCAAACACCTGAAGTTACCACTTTCATCTGTACAAACAATAGTACGCAAGTATAAACACCATGTGACGACGCAGCCGTCATACCTCTCAGGAAGGAGACGCTTTCTGTCTCCTAGAGATGAATGTACTTTGGTGCGAAAAGTGCAAATAAATCACAGAACAACAGCAAATTACATCGTGAAGATGCTGGAGGAAACAGGTACAAAAGTATCTATATCCAAAGTAAAACGAGTCCTATATCGACATAACCTGAAAGGCCGCTCAGCAAAGAAGAATCCACTGCTCCAAAACCGCCATAAAAAAGCCAGACTATGGTTTGCAACTGCACGTGGGGACAAAGATCGTACTTTTTGGAGAAATATCCTCTGGTCTGATGAAACAAAAATAGAACTGTTGAGCTATAATGACCATCGTTATGTTTGGAGGAAAAAGGGGGATGCTTGCAAGCCGAAGAACACCATCCCAACCGTGAAGCACAGGGGTGGCAGCATCATGTTGTGGGGGTGCTTTGCTGCAGGACTGGTGCACTTCACAAAATAGATGCCATCATGAGGCAGGAAAAGTATGTGGATATATTGAAACAACATTACAAGACATCAGTCAGGAAGTTAAAGATTGGTCGCAAATGGGTCTTCCAAATGGACAACAAAGTCAAGGTATTGGAGTGGCCATCACAAAGCCCTGACCTCAATCCTATAGACAATTTGTGGGCAGAACTGAAAAAGCGTGTGCGAGCAAGGAGGCCTACAAACGTGACACAGTTACACCAGCTCTGTCAGGAGGAATGGACCAAGATTCACCCAAATTATTATGGGAAGCTTGTCGAAGGCTATCTGAAACATTTGACCCAAGTTTAACCATTTCAAGGCAATGCTACCAAATAATAATTGAGTGTATGTACACTTCTGACCCACTGGGAATGTGATGAAAGAAAGCTTAAATAAATAATTCTCTCTGCTATTATTCTGACATTTCACATTCTTAAAATAAAGTGGTGATCCAACTGACCTAAGACAGGTAATTCTTACTCTGATTAAATGTCAAGAATTGTGAAAAACGTATTTGGCTAAGGTGTATGTAAACTTCCTACTTCAATTGTATAAGTGACTATTTACCAGTTGTGCACTCATTGTCAGAGTCAGTTTTTGTTGGTTTGGGGATGTCTGTAGAGACAGCTGGAATCGAGGGACGGTTTAAAAATGCCTCCTTGAGCCGACTGCGAGCTGGGATAGATCAAGAGGGCGGAGTTAGCCGTTTGAGAGAGTGGTGAATGTGATTCTAAAAAGGCAAAACCAGGGGACTAAGGCAAACATAATGAACAAACCACTTTTCATAATTCCACACAGTCCCAAAGAGGCAGGCACGATTAGAACTCATTCAGATCAATAATATATAATATATAATATATTTCTGAACTTTAATCAATGCTGAGAGCGAAATATTTAGATGTTGACCCATAATAGATGTTCTTTATTGTGTAAATATTTATTGTGTAAATACGTGTTAAACACGTTTTTGGGTTACTACATTATTCCATATGTGTTTTTTAATAGTTTTGATGTCTTCATTATTATTCAACAATGTAGGAAATAGTCAAAATAAAGAAAAAACCGTGACTGCGTAGACTTATACTGTATATATAGATATAGAGAGATAGGATATTATTATTATTCATTTATCTTTCAAATTAGAAAAAGCTACTGAGGTCCGAACCTTGGTGTCCTCATAGGTAGTTACGGCCATGCTCATAATTCAATCTGCTCCTTGTGTCTGCAGCTGGACCGAGAAATGAATGCCCACATTGACCCTGAAGGCAATCAAAAAGCAACATACAGTAAGGCTGTAACCTCACTGCCCCCATCCTCCTTATAGAGCTGTTTTGGACTTAGACTTTTACAGAACAGCTTTAAAGTAACACACATATAAACAAAACTGTACCAACAGTATGTACAGAGACCCATACAGTGCTACAATTAGTAAAGCCATCAGTGAGACTAATAAAATAATGTCATTATTTATTTTGTTTTCCTTGATAATACCCAATGAAAAGGGAAGAAAACACAGTACTGTAGCTTTATCGCAGAGAAATCATGGCTTTGTATGTGGGCCTAGGCTTGGGATAAATGTCTTGCAGGTTGGAGGAGTAATATTCGAATTAAAAGCCATAGGTGAAGAATTTGAGAGGAAATATGTTATTAATTGGATGATTTATTCCTTCTACCGCCTTCAGAAATTAATGTGACTGTGAATTTGTACCATGTTTCAGTGGCAGTCTCTCTTTTCTGGGAGCGATGGCATTCTTATCTGGTCATCCCTATATCACACACGCTGTCATGCATTTCAGATTCCCCACGAGAGCCATGCATCCAATCAATGTGTGACATATCATTGTAGACATTTGGCTACTGTGGCAATACTGTATTCTTTAACTAATAAATTAATCACTATGGGTAAGCTAACCAGCAATATAGACCTGCGCACACATTTGATAGTCAATTGTGACATACAGGTTCATTTTGGTGTTTATACGTTATAAGAGACTAGGATTTGTTAGGCTAGACAAGACAGATACCAAAGACTGTAGCCTACAAAAACATAGGCCTGCTAAGAAATAGTCATAGCACTATAATTATTATGCAAGCTAGCAAGGTGTGTGTGTGTTTGCCTACATGTATGTACCTTGGGGAGAAACCAGCTGCAAACTGTAGCTTCTGAACCAGACTACAGACTGCTCTCCAATTGGACGCTGCTCTTTAATTAGCCGACGTAGCTAGGGGCTATGTTTCCCAATGTTGTAATATGACAAATCCATAGGACTATACTCCAAATTATTGTTCAGAATGGACATTGGTTATTTATATGGAAAGACTAACGGTTAAAACAAGGAAGCCAGGTACACCGGAAATCCTACTGCATGTGATTTGCCAGTGAACAGTCGCAGGAAATGCCCACAATATTATTATTCACCCGCTGTAAAATATGAACTAAATCATAATATTTTGCAAATAGAGGAGTATTACTACCACTGTAGAGAAGATCATTTAAAAAGGCAGACATAAACAACACATTCTGTTTAGGCCTAATTCTATGGTTTATTTCTCAATTTTCATTAAAGAAAATAAGCTTAGGCTAATTACAATAAACTATTTTAATTGACAAAAATATTTCATGGTAGAAAAATGAAACCAGACAACTGGAGCTCAGCCCAGAGTGAATTGAGCTGGTCAGTGTTGTGGTGGTCCAGTCTCATGTGAGTCTATCAATTTAGTTTGAGCGCACACGGCCAAGTGTAGCACAGGACTTATTTCTCTTCCATTCTTTATGGAATACGTTTTTTCGGGGGGGGGGGGGGGGGGCGACGACGACACACAGTGAAAATAGTCCGGGTAGCCATTTGATTACCTGTTCAGGAGTCTTATGGCTTGGGGGTAAAAACTGTTGAGAAGCCTTTTTGTCCTAGACTTGGCACTCCGGTACCGCTTGCCATGCGGTAGTAGAGAGAACAGTCTGTGGCTGGGGTCTTTCATAATTTTTAGGGCCTTCCTCTGACACCGCCTGGTGTAGAGGTCCTGGATAGCAGGCAGCTTTTCCCCAGTGATGTACTGGGACGTACGCACTACCCTCTGTAGTGTCTTGCGATCAGGGGCCGAGCAATTGCAGTACCAGGCAGTGATGCCTGCTCTAGATGTTGCAGCTGTAGAACCTTTTGATGATCTCAGGACCCATGACAAATATTTTTAGTTTCCTGAGGGAGAATAGGTTTTGTCGTACCCTCTTCACGACTGTTTTGGTGTGTTTGGACCATTCTAGTTTGTTGTTGATGTAGACTCCGAGGAACTTGAAGCTCTCAACCTGGTCCACTCCAGCCCCGTCGATGAGAATGGGGGCGTGCTCAGTCCTTTTCCTATAGTCCACAATCATCTTCTTAGTCTTGGCTACGTTGAGGGATAGGTTGTTATTCTGGCACCACACGGCCAGGTCTCTGACCTCATCCCTATAGGCTGTCTTGTCGTTGTCTGTGATCAGGCCTACCACTGTCGTGTCGTCTGCAAACTTAATGATGGTGTTGGAGTCGTGCCTGGCCATGCAGTCGTGGGTGAACAGGGAGTACAGGAGTGGACTGAGCACGCACCCCTGTGGAGCTCCAGTGTTGAGGATCAACGTGACAGATGTGTTGCTACCTACCCTCACCACCTGGGGGCAGCCCGTCAGGAAGTCCAGGATCCAGTTGCAGAGGAAGGTGTTTAGTCCCAGGATCCTTAGCTTAGTGATGAGCTTTGAGGGTACTATGGTGCTGAACACTGAGCTGTAGTCAATGAATAGCATTCTCACATAGGTGTTCTGCTTTTGTCCAGGTGGGTAAAGGGCAGTGTGGAGTACAATAGAGATGGCATCATCTGTGGATCTGTTTGGGTGGTATGCAAATTGGAGTGGGTCTAGGGTTTCTGGTATAATGTGCTGATGTGAACCATTACCAACCTTTCAAAGCACTTCATGGCTACGGACATGAGTGCTACAGGTCTGTAATCATTTAGGCAGGTTGCCTTTGTGATCTTGGGCACAGGGACTATGGTGGTCTGCTTGAAACATGTTGGTATTACAGACTCAATCTAGAAGAAAAGAAACGCACACCTATTTAGGCGAGGTGCTGGCTAGCGGAGTAGAAAAATTTAAAATAAAGGAGCACACTCTAGGAGCTCAGATGCAAAAAATTTATATCCAGCTAAGCTGTCTTCGTCAGGGTATAATCACAAACACTGCGGGATGACTCGTTTATATAGTGTCAAAAGACACACAGGTGTCTGTAATCATGGCCAAGAGTGGCCTAATATCATTGGTTATTTCTCAAATATTAAAATGGCATACAAAGAACAACATACAAAAAACAAATGGATAGCATACGATCATAGATTCATTTTAGACTACACAAGCTTACAAACAATTACAATGGCAAAGTCACATTAATCACAGAATGGCTTGTGATCTACGTTGAGACCGAAGGGAGAAAGGGTCTTTAAGTTAAAGATCCAGGTAGCCTCTCGTTTTAACAATAAATTATCAAGGTCACCCCCTCTCCTAGGGAGGGTGACATCTTCGATGCCAATATAACACAGAGACGATATTGAGTGGCCTGCCTCCAAAAAGTGGGCCGCAACTGGGTAAGTCAAGTTTTTGCACCTAATGGTGCTATGATGCTCTGAGATACGTACTTTTATTTCACGCGTTGTTTTACCCACATCATTTTTACCACAAGGACAAGATATAAGATAAATAACTGCCTTAGTGGAGCACGTAATAACACATTTGATTGGGATCGATTTCCCTGTTTGTGGGTGTTTAAAGGATCTACATTTGTATGTGCCATTGCATTGAGCACAGCCATTACACTTGTAATTTCCATCTAGTAGGGGCACAAATAATTGTTCAGAAATATCTTGGGGTGGTAAATCAGAGTGTACCAATTGGTCTCTGAGATTTCTGCCCCGCAAGAATACGACCAAGGAAAGGTCCGAAAACACATTACAGAGACTATCATCGGATTTTAGAATGTGCCAATGTTTGATTCCCTTAATTTGTTCAGAGCGCTTAGAATAGCCGGTAGTTAGAACGCAAGAATGCGTCTTTTTGCGAGACTGACCTTGAAAAAGGTCATGTTTTGTTTTGTTTTGAATTTTCTCAATGGCAATATTAATCTGATTATTTTTGTACCCTGATAATTTTTGTATTACAGACTCAATCAGGGACATGTTGAAAATGTCAGTGAAGACACCTGCCAGTTGGTCAGCACATGCCCAGAGCACACGTCCTGGTAATAAGTCTGGCCCGCAGCCTTGTGTATGTCGACCTGTTTAAAGGTCTTAATCACGTCGGCTACGGAGAGAGTGATCACACAGTCGTCCGGAACAGCTGATGCTCTCATGCATGCCTCAGTGTTGCTTGCCTCGAAGCGAGCATAGAAGTGGTTTAGCTCATCTGGTAGGCTTGTATCACTGGCCAGCTCGCGGCTGTGCTTCCCTTTGTAGTCTGTAATAGTTTGCAAGCCCTGCCACATAAGACGAGTGTCGGAGCCGGTGTAGTATGATTCAATCTTAGCCCTGTATTGACGCTTGGCCTGTTTGATGGTTCGTCGCAGGGAATAGCAGGATTTCTTGAAAGCTTTCAGGTCCCGCACCTTGAAAGAGGAAGCACTACCCTTTAGCTCAGTGTGAATTTTGCACGTACAGTCACTGTGAGGACGTCCTCGATGCACTTATTGATAAAGCCAGTAACTGATGTGGTGTACTCCTCAATGCCATCCATCGGAAGAATCCCGAAACATGTTCGAGTCTGTGATAGCAAAACAGTCCTTTAGATTAGCATCTGCTTCATCTGACCACTTTTTTTTTGACCAAGTCACTGGTGCTTCCCGCATTAATTTTTGCTTGTAAGCAATAATCAGGAGGATAGAGTTGTGGTCGGATTTACCAAATGGAGGGCGAGGGAGAGCTTTGTGCGCATCTCTGTGTGTGGAGTACAGATGATCTAGAATTTTTTTCCCCTCTGGCGATCAGAGGGAAATCAGTGATTTATTGCTACTTGTCAAAACAACAGGATTTTTGGTGTTTGTGCAATTTATAAGGTGCTTGTTTAAAAAATACAAGTCATATGATTATTTGGTACTTTGCTACTTTAGCATGCTGATAGAAATTTGGTAGAACTGATTTAATTTTCCCTGCATTAAAGTCTCCGGCCACGGGGATTGAAGGGACGCCATGTGCGACTGACGTGTTTTCCGTTTGCTCCCGTGGTATTCTTAAAGTTTATGTGAATTTTGCAGCAGAACCGTATTTATTTTCAAATATTAGTTTGGTGATCCCTTTCCGTAAAAACCAAGACTACTCTGCTTCCGAATGTCTGCATGTCGACCAAACATACGGCCAAAAGCATGACTTTGAGAAAATCCAGCCTACAAGTCCCGCTCTCATTACCGCCCTCTCCTGAGTCTGAGGGCCCGGGGACGCACACTTTACCCGGGGGTGCGGCTTGGCCTGGCGGCACTGAAATGAACATTCTCGAGGCCATCAAACTACTATGCTCTGAGATAGTTGAAATGAAAACACAGGTGGTTGCTACGATTGAGGCCAGAATACAGGAGGTTTCTGATACTTTAAAAGCAGATTTAACCATCCTGCGAAACGAGACTCACATTACTCAAAACAACAACTGCGTCAAACACTACAACAATTGCAGCACTGGAGACCTCCGCTACTAATGTCTCCGATTTAACTACATCCCCGGAGGCTGAAGTTAAACGCCTAGCTGCGGATTTGAAAAAGGTGAAGGAGAGCTGTGTGAGTTTAGAGGGATTCTCTCGCTGCAATGCATCACGCCACGGATTTTGTTTCAAGGCTGCTGAAGGATGTTCTTGCCTTAGATGAAAAGCCCCTGATTGATCGAGCCCTTCGGTCGCTGCGCCCAAAGCCCCGGGATGGGGAGAGGCCCCGTGACATAATTCTTCGAGTGCACTTTTTTTCATGAGAAGATGGAGATCCTCCGACGAGCCCGCAATACCACTCTGAGCATTCAAGGACAGAGCTTCTCCATCTACCAAGACTACTCCCCCACTGTTTCCAGGCAGCGCGCAGCTTTTGGACAGGCCAAACGAGTACTTCGGGACCATCTAAGTGTGAAGTATGGACTGCGCCCAAAGCCCCGGGATGGGGAGAGGCCCCGTGACATAATTCTTCGAGTGCACTTTTTTTCATGAGAAGATGGAGATCCTCCGACGAGCCCGCAATACCACTCTGAGCATTCAATGACAGAGCTTCTCCATCTACCAAGACTACTCCCCCACTGTTTCCAGGTATCGCGCAGCTTTCGGACAGGCCAAACGAGTACTTCGGAACCATCCAAGTGTGAAGTATGGACTGCGATTCCCGGCCCGTTTATGGATATCTCATGAGGGTAAAGACTACACATTTGAATCTCCGGATGAGGTTATGGCTCACATTCAACGTCACATCAAGAGAGCATGTCTTGAACATGCTCACAGTTCAGCAACTGTTGCTTGCAAACTGTGGATAGTAAGTAACCCACCTGTGGTACAATTATGTTTAGATATAACAGGATAGTCTTGTATAGTTGGCGAAACTATTCAGGCTTATTTGATGTGATCTAATGTTTTGATCATCTAGTGTGTGTGCCTTACAAGCATTCAGTCATTTTGACTATTTTGACTACTATATTGAGGTTTTACTTAACTCCTGTGTTTCTAGGCTGTCTCGCTCACCTATTTAGTTTGATTACACATTGTCTCAGTGACTCAAAATATTTTTGGTTATTTGTTTACTGCATCCGTTTGCATTGACCCAGTAAACAGTAAATGTCTCCCGAGGCTACACAGTTTTTGGGGTCTCACTTTAATTTTTAAAGTTTTGAGCGTCATTTATGCCCAGCAAACGTTCAACGTTGAGCACACATAGTTTTTTGGTATTGGTTGTAAAGCTGTCGCAGCGTCAACTAGACTACTGTTATAATTACTATTATTTTTGATTGTCTTACTACGATTTCCTTACTTCAAATTAGAGCCTTTATACATTTTATTTATTTTCTCACAATGCCTGTTATAAGACTGGGCATACAATTATATACATCTACAAGTGGTGCTTTTGTCATTCCGTTTGCACAGGGGATTCATACTTTTTTTTGTTGAAAAAAAATACATACAAATCTTTCTTTTTGCTGCTTGATCCACTAACAAAACGCGACTTTAAAGAGCGGGACTGTGGGTTTAGGTTTAAGACCGCACTCTCACAGACATACTGTGCGAAGAGAACATGTTCTATTTAGGCTTGTACCTCGTTTGGGGAGGTATTGTCTGGGATGGGGGGAGGGGGTGCGGGGGCATGTTGAATTGTTCTGTTCTAATGTTGTCACTCTGTCTTTTTATTTTTTTTCTCTGTTTTTTTTCCTGTACTTTTTCCAAACATTTACCACGGTACATTATCACTCCGAGACAAGTTATTCTGGGGGTTTTGGGCGCTCATTGCTTTTCCATTCTATGCTCTAATGACAGGGTTGAATAACGGGAATGCCCAGAGGGGCCGAAATAATGCGATCAAGTACATTTCGTGGAACACCAAAGGGGTTAACAACCCGGTGAAGCGTAAGAGGGTGTTGACACACTTCAAGGGTTTGAGAGAAGAAGAGACAAGTGACTCACTTGAGGACTGGTGAGCATTTTAGGATGCGTAAGGACTGGGTTGGTCAAGTGTTCCACTCAAACTTTCATAGTAAATCAAGAGGTGCTGCTATTCTGGTTGATAAAGCTACTCCCTTTGTAGCTTCTGAGGTTATTGCTGATCCTAAGGGACGATACATCATAGTAACCGGTGAACTGTTTTCTAGCCCTCTTGTTTTGGCTAGTGTTTATGCTCCCAATTGGGATGACACAAGTTTAATTTCTTCCTTTCTGTCTGCTATTCCCAAATTTAGATTCCCATTTGTTGATTTTAGGGGGGGATTTCAACTGTAAAATGTTCCCAGTTCTTGACAAGTACTCACAAACAAATACAGGCCCATCTAAATGTGCCCTACTTATTCTATTCAATCCTTTCTTCAGAAATATGCTATGTTTGAGGCCTGGCGTTTCCTACATCCAACAGCTAGACAGTATTCGTTTTATTCTCATGTTCATCAAACATACTCCCGGATTGATTACTTATTTTTGGACAAAAAACTTCTGCCTAACCTTCGGCAGTGTACTTACGAGAGTATTGTTATCTCTGACCATTCACCATTAGTGCTTGAACTAGAGTTTCGCCAGCGACCTCCTATGTGTTATCAATGGCGTCTCAACCCCATTTTACTCTCAGATAAGGAGTTTGTCAATTTAATTTCTTCTGAAATCACCTTATTCCTAGAAACGAATTCAACACCAGGTATGTCCTGCTCCACCATATGGGAGTCTCTCAAAGCATACCTACGTGGCCAAATGATTTCTTATACAGCCAACCAAAACAGAGTTCGCTCCCAGCGACTTCGGGACCTGAGCGAGTCCATAGCCACATTGGATGAGAAATATGCTACGGATCCTTCCTCTGATCTGCATAAAGAGCGCCAACTACTCCAATCTGAATTTGATGAGCTTTCTACCAGGCAAGCTGAACAAAGTCTATGACAAGGCGACAAGCCCAGTAAACTCCTTGTGCATCAGATCCGTAAATCTGAGGCCTCACGTTTAATCCCACAAATAAGGACCCCGTCTGGTGCCACCACAGTTATACATAAAGAGATCAATGATAAATTTAAACAATTTTACTCTGCGCTATACACCTCTGAATCCCCTCAAGACCCTTTCCTGATTGACTCCTTCTTTAATGGCTTGAATATGCCTTCAATTGATACAGACTCCCATGACTGTCTAGAAGAAGAATTTACACTTGAGGAGATTGCAACAGCAGTGTCCGCGATGAAAAGTGGTAAATCACCGGGTCCGGACGGTTTTCCAACCAAATTTTACAGGACTTTTTCTGGTCTGCTTTGCCCATTCTTGTCTCGACTATTTGCAGAGTGCCTTAATACTTCAAAGCTACCGCCTAGTCTTTATCAGGCTTCAATTTCATTACTACTAAAGAAAAACAAAGACCCCCTGGAATGTGGATCCTATCGCCCAATCTCGCTTTTAAACTGTGATTACAAGATCCTAGCTAAGCTTTTAGCGATCTGTATGGAAGGCTTGCTGCACCAAGTAATACACTTTGACCAGACTGGCTTTGTGAGAAATAGGCATTTATTTTTCAATATTAGGCGCCTTATGAATATACTGTACTCCCCAGCGTCGGAGGACCCGGAGGTGGTGGTCTCACTTGATGCCGAAAAAGCGTTTGACCGCGTTGAGTGGGATTACCTAACAGCTGCACTTTATAGATTTGGCTTTGGCCCCAAATTCATTGCGTGGATAAAGATTCTTTATTTTTTCCCCATGGCTTCGGTACGGACTAATAACTTGTCCTCTGACTATTTTCCCTTGCACCGCGGATCCAGACAGGGTTGTCCACTCTCCCCCTTGCTGTTTGCTTTGGCAATCGAGCCTCTCGCCATTGCACTACGCTCTAATGATGCCATTCAAGGTATAATCAGGGCGGGCTGGGAGCAGAAAGTCTCGCTACATGTTGACGACCTCCTTTTGTTTATCTCCAACCCCGATACCTCATTGCCACTTTCCCTATCTGTTCTTAAAAAGTTTGGATCAATCTCAGGGTACAAGCTGAATCTAGGCAAGAGTGAGCTTTTTCCAGTAAACAAGGCTGCTTTAAAGTGCTCAGTTTAGGATTGTCCGGGATCAATTCACCTACTTGGGAGTAAAAGTGACAAGGAAATATTCAAATTTGTTTCAGGAAAACTTTGTCGCTCTAGCAGACAACTTGAAACAATCTTTTACGTTTTGGAATTCGCTACCCCTTTCTCTTATTGGAAGGATTAATGTCAGTAAAATGAATGTGTTGCCGAAATGTTTATATTTATTTCAATGTTTACCCATTTTTATTCCAAAATCTTTTTTTACTTCACTGGATCAAACATTCATGCATTTTATTTGGGATGGCAAGGTACCACAGATTGGTAGAAAACATTTACAGAAGCCTAGGTCATTGGGGGGTTTAGCTCTACCAAATTTTCAGACATAATACTGGGCTGCAAATTTCAGAGCCGTTCTGTACTGGCTGCAGACTGATCCTACTGGCCCTAGACCACTCTCGGTCCAGATGGAGTCTGAATCGTGTAAACCTGCAGCACTTTCCTCTGTGTTGTGCTCGTCTCTCCCAGTGTCCCTAGGCAAAAGGTGTGTCAACCCAATTGTAAAGCAGTCTCTCAAAATTTGGAATCAGTTGCGTTTAGCCTTTAGCCTCCGAGGCTTTTCTCTATCAGGCCCAATCAATCAGAACATTTTATTTCCTCCATCTTTGAATGATGGGGCTTTTGGCATTTGGCACTCACTAGGCCTCTCCTCGCTAGCCCAATTATTCTTTGATGATACATTTGCCTCTTTTTCTCAGCTGCAGGAAAAATTCAATCTCCCCCAATCCCACTTTTTCCGCTATCTCCAGACTAGAAACTTTGTCAGAGCTAACACACCTGGATTTCCCAATAGGCCTGTGAATACAGCTATAGAGAGCATCATGGAGTTGAACAATCTTCCTAGGGGTGCAATTTCAGATGTATATGCAATCATTCATGACTTCTTTGGTGCCTTTAAAGACTCGATGGGAAAAGGATTTGGGGGAGGAACTTGGGGAAGACGCCTGGGAATCTGTGCTGCACAGGGTGCACTCGTCCTCTTTTAGCACAAGACACAGCCTCATTCCATTCAAGGTGGTTCACCGTATCCACTGGTCGGGGGCCAAACTTGGAAGAATATTCTCTTATTTTGATCCTACCTGTGTCAGATGTAAAGTGGAACCGGCCACACTGTTGCATATGTTTTGGGGCTGTCATAAACTGTCAGGTTTCTGGGAATTAATATTTAAATGTTTCTCTGATACATATGACACTGTTATAGATCCGTCTCCCCTTACAGCCCTTTTTGGAGTACTGCCCATGGGTACCCCCCTATCAAGAATCCAGTCGGACACTGTTGCTTATACAACGCTTTTAGCTAGACGGATAATACTACAGAACTGGAAGATGGCAGCTCCCCCATCTTATAAATATTGGGTGAGAGATGTGTTGTGCTCTCTGAAACTAGAAAAAAAATTATTCAATTCACGTGGGAACCCCAAACTGTTTAATGAGGCTTGGGATCCATTCCGGTCTTACTTTAAACAGTCCATCCTCTGATGGCATTCCAATTAAAACTAAAATAAGTCTGTATTTGACCCCCTGTGACTTGAGGGTTGGAGGAGCTTCTCTCTTTGTTTTTGCTGGGGGGGGCATTAAGGTCCATGTGCTTATTGATTGTGATCCGTGGATGCCTTGTTCATGTTCAGACTGAAGTGTGAGCTTGTTTTTCCCAGTTATTTTTACATTTTGTTCACGCCTACATGAATAATCATTCTATTTTTTATTTATTTTAAAGCATTGTAAACTTTATTTTTGGTCCAGTGGATGGTCAGTCTGTGGCCATGACTCTCTGTGAGTGGTTGCATTTCTCCACCCTTATCCCTTGACTGTTTACAGGAACAATGGTGAGGTGTTTGCTTTGTCCCTGTACTATAGATTGCCCTTTAACCTCTGTAGCCTTCTGCATGGTGTGTTTAACTTGTCTAAAGTATAGTATCTTTAAAGCTATTTTTTTAATTTGTATTTTTATTTGTATTTTTTTTCTAGTTGAGTATATTATTTATATTGCTTTGTCTTGTCTGTGTCTGTGTGTGTGTGTAAAACTTAATAAACAGAGTTTAAAAAAATTAAAACATATTTTAAAAGTCTCCGGCCACTAGGAGCGCCACCTCTGGGTGAGTGGTTTCCTATTTGCTTATTTCCTTATACAGCTGACTGTGTGCGGTCTTAGTGCCAGCATCTGTCTGTGGTGGTAAATAAACAGCTACGAAAAGTATAGCTGAAAACTCTCTAGGCAAGTAGTGTGGCTATATAATTATATATAACTATATAATTCATGCCTTACCTTTGAAGAGCTTCTCCTGTTGGCACTCCAATATGCCCCATAAACATCACAAATGGTCCTTTTGTTCGATGAATCCTGTCGTTAGATCTCCAAAATGTCAATTTATTTGGCACGTTTGATCCAGCCACAACAGTACACTAGACTCGACCCTCGTTCTGAACAGCCCTACTTCTTCATTACACAAAGGAAAAACATCAACCAATTTCTAAAGACTGTTGACATCCAGTGGAAGAGATAGGAACTGCAAGCAAGTGCCTTAGAAATCTAGATCCACATAGAAAACACATTGAAAACAATGTCACCTCAAAATAAAATCCTGGATGATTTGTCCTCGGGTTTTCGCCTGCCAAATAAGTTATGTTATACTCACAGACATTATTCAAACAGTTTTGGAGACTTCAGAGTGTTTCCAATCCAGATCTACGAATAACATGCATATCCTAGCTTCACGGCCTGAGTAGCAGGCAGTTTACTTTGGGCACTCTTTTCATCCGGACGTGAAAATACCGTCCCCTACCCTAGAGAGGTTTAACAATGCATCCTATCATGTAACTTTGTTACATGTAACTAAATAAGTCACTACCACCAAAATAAGCTAGGCTAGGACTCCGTCAGCTGTTGTAACAATGCACACCCTATCCTTAATTACAGCTTCAGTTACCTTATTTTAATATGATTTGGCTTAAAGGATGATGTACTGAATTACATGTAAGAACAATGCATTTACAATGGATATGTATGTCACTGTAATGTACCTACCCAGGAGCAAGCAACTCAATGTAAAGTGAAACACATAATGGTATAACCTTTGTAAATACTATGTACCTGCCTTTGAAAAGGGATTTAAGGGTTTATTTCTCTGGCTTCAAAGGTGTAATGTAAGAAAATTGTTGTTCAAAATAAAACTATGTTAATAATATAATAATAATAATAATATAATGTAAGTACTCATGAGCAAGCAGCTTCAAGTAAGTGATGAACAGTAGGGTAAACCTTTTTTATTAGAAAATACACTTCAATGTAGAATAACTGTTGATAAAGCACCTATAAGTGTAATTACAATGTACTTTCAATACAATTACATATTTCACAGGATAGATCAAAATGTCAGTTATTACAATGTTTTTATAAAGAAAAAAAAGTATTGTAACTACAATGTTTCTACACAGGAACAAGCAACTTAATGTAAAGTGAAAAACAAAATGAATTACTCATGTAATTACTATATAGTTACTATGTGACAATGATGGCAGACACCCAGTACAGTAGTTGTAGTGGTGATCAATGGGAATCCAACTCAAATCTAGGAAAAACGTTGTTACAGCACCTTTCAGTGTAATTACTATGTACTTTCAATATTTTTTAAATATTCTGCAGGGTATATGACAAATTCAGTTATTACAATGTTGTTAATGAAGAAAAGTTTCACCACAGGAACAAGCAACAAAGTCCATGCTGTGATTATCTTTCGTGGAACGTATACAGACTGCTCTCTCCTCTGCACATCTGGAACAAGCATCAACCACTTGTCAGGATTTGGCCAGGGTTGTTCCGGTTTTTGGTCACTAGATGCCCCCATTGTGCCTTTTGACCTTTTGTTTTCCCTTGATTCCCATTATTATTTGCACCTGTGCCTCGTTTCCCCTGATTGTATTTAAACCCTTTATTTTACTCAGTTCTTTGCTCTGTGTTTGTATGTTAGCACCCAGCCCTAGTACTCTGTGAGCTCTTGTTGATCCCGGTGGACTCTCTTGTGGAGTTCTGTTTTTTGTTCTTGTTTGTTTGTTTTTGAGTATCTTTTGAGTCTTTTTGTGCTGTGCCTTCCACCTTGTGGATTTGCCTTTTTGTCTTGGAGGATTGCCTTTGTTCTTGTGGAATTCCTTTTGAGGTTGTGGAGTTACATGTTTTCCTGAAGAACTTCACTTTTTACTTCATCAAATACACCGTCTCAAGTACTGCTGTGTGTGCCTCATCTTCTGGGTTCTGCTGACTATTTGTGGCTCAGTTGGTTTAGTGACTGTTTCTCACTCTGGAGACCCGGGTTCGTAACCGGGTCCTGATACCACTCACAACATTTAGTTTATTTGAATTTACAGCGAGAACATGCTGTATCCTTAACAGTTAAACATAAATGTGTGTATCTTACTGGTACTTTCTCTCCCATTATGTGTGTGTGTGTGTGTGTGTGTGTGTGTGTGTGTGTGTGTGTGTGTGTGTGTGTGTGTGTGTGTGTGTGTGTGTGTGTGTGTGTGTGTGTGTGTGTGTGTGTGTGTATAATCAGTGTTTATTTATAATCAGTTTTTATTAGGGAGCAGTTCATTACGCCTCTTATCTTTTATAGTGTTGCTCATCTAAGCTAATGCATTTTTGGTGATCCTTCTTGCATATTGGTTGAGCATCTCTCTTTTTTCAACACTTTGTTTGTTAATAACTGTCACCCACAGAAAAACGTTTTTGACCTTTTGCCTGTCCACGACCATTCTCTTGCCTACCCCTTTTTGGATTAATAAACATTGTAAGACTCCAACCATCTGCCTCCTGTGTCTGCATCTGGGTCTCGCCTTGTGCCTTGATAATTACATGTTAATTAGTATTCCGTGGGATAGGTTAGTACAGAAGTGGAGCAAGGTATGGCAAGCACGTCTCTCCAGGCTGAAGAGAATTGTCACGCCTTGGTCTTAGTATTTTGTGTTTTCTTTAATTATTTGTTCAGGCCAGGGTGTGACATGGGTTTTTGTTGTCTTTCGTATTGTTTTTTTTGTAGTCATTGGGATTGCGGCTGAGTAGGGGTGTTGTATGGGCTTGGCTGCCTGAGGCGGTTCTCAATCAGAGTCAGGTGATTCTCGTTGTCTCTGATTGGGAATCGTATTTAGGTAGCCTGGGTTTCGCTTTGTATTTCGTGGGTGATTGTTCCTGTCACTGTGTAGTGTTCACCAGATAGGCTGTAATAGGTTTCACGTTCCGTTTGTTGTTTTTGTATTTATTAGTTATTTCATGTATCGTTCCGCGCTTCATTTATTAAAGACATGAGTAACCACCACGCTGCATTTCGGTCCGACTCTCTTTCTACAAACGAAGAATGCCGTTACAGAATCACCCACCACACATGGACCGAGCAGCGTGTTAACAGGCAGCGACAGCATGAACAGCGAAAGGAGGATGAATTATTCGGAGAATGGACATGGGAAGACGTGTTGGATGGCAAAGGTTGTTACACTTGGGAGGAGATACTGGCCGGAAGAGATCGCCTCCCATGGGAACAGGTGGAGGCACTAAGGAGAGCAGAGGCAGCCGGAGATAGGAGCCGACGATACGAGGGAACACGGTTGGCAAGGAATCCCGAAAAGCAGCCCCAAAAATTATTTGGGGGGGGGCTTAAAGGGAGTATGGCTATGCCAGGCAGGAGACCTGCGCAAACTCCCTGTGCTTACCGGGGGGCTAGAGAGACCGGGCAGGCACTGTGTTATGCTATGGAGCGCACAGTGTTTCCAGTGCGGGTGCATAGCCCGGTGCGGTTCATACCAGCCCTTCGTATTGGCCGGGCTAGAGTGGGCATCGAGCCAGGTAAGGTTGGGCAGGCTCGGTGCTCAAGAGCTCCAGTGCGCCTGCATGATCCGGTCTATCCAGAGCCAACTCTCCTTGTTTATCGTGAGGAGCCAAGGAGGAGACCAGAACCAGAGCCGGTGTTAGAGGTGAGCGAAGCAGAGACTGTGAAGGAGTTAATGGGGAAAGTGGAGGAGAGAGTAATGAGGGAGTTGCTAGTATGGTGCTATAGGTACGATATTCGTCCGACGGAGCGTGTCAGGGATTTAATGGCACCTGGGTCAGCGCTCCATACTCGTCCTGAGGTGCGTGTTAGTCGGCTGATGAAAAATGTGCCAGCCTCACGCACTAGGCCTCCTGTGTACCTACCTAGCCTTGCACGTCCTGTGCCACCTTCAGGCTCTCCAGTACATCTTCACGGTCCAGTCCATCCTGTGCCACCTTCACACACCAGTCCTCCATTAGCAGCTCCCCGCACCAGGCTTCCTGTGCGTGTCCTCGATCCTGTAGCACCAGTTCCAGCACCACGCACCAGGCCTTCAGTGCGCCTCACCTGTTCAGCACAGCCAGAGCCTTTCTTCCCTCCGCTATCAGAGCCTTCCTCCTCTACAGCGCTGCCGGAGCCTCCTGCCTGTTCGGAGCAGCCTGAGCTGTCAGTCTGCATGAAGCAGCCAGAGCTGTCAGTCTGCAAAGAGCTGCCAGTCTGCAAGGAGCTGTCAGTCTGCAATGAGCTGTCAGTCTGCAAGGAGCTGCCAGTCTGCAGGCTGCTGTCAGCCTGCATGGAGCAGTCAGAGCTGTCAGCCTGCATGGAGCAGCCTGAGCTGTCAGTCTACATGAAGCAGCCAGAGCTGTCAGTCTGCATGAAGCAGCCAGAGCTGTCAGTCTGCATGAAGCAGCCAGAGCTGTCAGTCTGCATGAAGCAGCCAGAGCTGTCAGTCTGCAAAGAGCTGTCAGTCTGCAAAGAGCTGCCAGTCTGCAAGGAGCTGTCAGTCTGCAAGGAGCTGTCAGTCTGCATAGAGCAGCTAGATCCACCAGTCAGCCATGATCTTCTAGATCTGCCAGTCAACCAGATTCTTCCAGGTCTGCCAGTCAACCAGTCTCTTCCAGATCTGCCAGTCAACCAGTCTCTTCCAGATCTGCTAGTCAACCAGTCTCTTCCAGATCTGCTAGTCAACCAGAATCTTCCAGATCCGCCAGCCAGCCAGGATCTACCGGAGCCTACTACCTGCCTGAGCTTCATCTCAGTACTGGGCTTCCTCTCAGTACTGGGCTTCCTCTCAGTACTGGGCTTTCTCTCAGTACTGGGCTTCCCCTCAGTCCCGGGCTGCCCCTCAGTTCCGGGCTGCCCCTCAGTCCCAGGCTGCCCCTCAGTCCCGAGCTGCCCCTCAGTCCCGAGCTGCCCCTCAGTCCCGAGCTGCCCCTCAGTCCCGAGCTTCCCCTCAGTCCTGAGCTGCCTCAGTCCCGAGCTGCCCCTCAGTCCCGAGCTGCCCCTCAGTCACGAGCTTCTCCTCAGTTCAGTGGGGTTCTGGGTGAGGACTATTAGGCCATGGTCGGCGGCGAGGGTGGATTATACCGGGACGCGAAGGGGAGGAACTATGACTTTAATGGAGTGGGGTCCACGTCCCGAGCCGGAACCACCACCATGGACAGACGCCCACCCGGACCCTCCCTATGGTTTTGAGGTGCGTCCGGGAGTCCGCACCTTAGGGGGGGGGGGTTCTGTCACACCTTGGTATTGTTGTATTTCGTATTGTTTTTTTTTGTAGTCATTGGGATTGCGGCTGAGTAGGGGTGTTGTATGGGCTTGGCTGCCTGAGGCGGTTCTCAATCAGAGTCAGGTGATTCTCGTTGTCTCTGATTGAGAACCGTATTTAGGTAGCCTGGGTTTCGCTTTGTATTTCGTGGGTGATTGTTCCTGTCTCTATGTAGTGTTCACCAGATAGGCTGTAATAGGTTTCACGTTCCGTTTGTTGTTTTTGTATTTATTAGTTATTTACATTTACATTTAACATTTACATACATTTACATACAGTTATTTCATGTATCGTTCCGCACTTCATATATTAAAGACATGAGTAACCACCACGCTGCATTTCGGTCCTACTCTCTTTCTACAAACAAAGAATGCCGTTACAAGAATGTGATTTAAGGGCAAGTTAAGGTTGTGTTACGGTGAAGGAAATATTCTGTTTGTGTGTATCAGATCGTACACAGATTGTATAACCGACTCGGTTGGGTTCATGCAAGTGACTGATTGATTGCGCATGGGAAGAATCCTCACTATCACAGTATAAGCAATTTGGCAGAATGCCCTGAACATTGCTTTGGGAACCAAAATGGGTATCTCATTTTCAAGGTCTCAGCTTTGAGAGAAGAAGCCTTGTGAGGTATTGGTCAGTCACATGCAGGAACCAACGTTAATGGGGAATAATGAATAATGTAAATCATGCAAATATAACTTGTCTGTGTAGCAGTATATAAGAGAACTGAAGGGACTGCCCTGGGGGAGCTTCTGATCGACCTGTACTGAGTGTGCAGAGTTTGTTGTAACCTCTCCAGTTAATTGATAATAATAAAGAGTGATTCATTTAATATTGACTTCAGGTGTCCCTGGTGTTGAATTTCCACCACATTACGAAAATCTTGAGTTGAGTCTGGGGCCTATCATAGGTTTAATTTCTGAAAATAATATTTGGATTTCTATTGTCATATACTATTGCTCTGATTTGTTCATTTCTATGTTGCAATATTGCAGATTTGCACAGGGGCTACACTTGAGGCAAGTTGATATTATAGAGGATGATATTGCACGGAGATCAAGGACCCTGACAAGAATGACAAAAAGCCTGAAATTGTTATAATTGCCGATCAACGCAGAATTATGAGGAATATTGACTCTGAAAAAGCCACCAGAATTGTTTACCTATATTCACTCTGAGGAAATGTTTGCTAATTTACGAACTGTATGTAAAAGGGTATTTTTAATAATCAAGCCTTTGGGATATTTCATGCATTATTATGTGGACAGTTTAAAGGTGCTCTCCAAGATTTTCAACATTTATTTAGCTTGTTTTGCCACCCATCCCAACCAGTGTTTCCCACAGGTATTTAGGTTACTTGTCATGGTGGCAGGCCTGGAACTGGGCTGTGACTGGGGAGGCTTGCGCCACATCTTGTGAGCCTACACTATTCAGGCAAATTAAGTAAAAGCTGTTACAAATGTGTTTTGAGTAACATTTGTAGAGCTACAACTAACAACTTGTCACACCCTGACCATAGTTTGCTTTGTATGTTTCTATGTTTTGTTTGGTCAGGGTGTGATCTGAGTGGGCATTCTATGTTGGATGTCTTGTTTGTCTATTTCTATGTCTGGCCTGATATGGTTCTGTCACGCCTTGGTCATTGTATTTTGTGATTTTGTTATATGTTTGGGTAGGCCAGGGTGTGACATGGGTTTATATGTTGTATTCGTATTGGGGTTTCTATTATTTGGGATGGCGGCTGATTAGGGGTGTGGTATAGGTTTGGCTGCCTGAGGAGATTCTCAATTAGAGTCAGGTGCTTATTGTTGTCTCTGATTGGGAACCGTATTTAGGCAGCCTGACTTACGCTTTGTATTTCGTGGGTGTTTGTACCTGTCTCTGTGTTGTAGTCACCAGATAGGCTGTAATTAGTTTCACGTTCCGTTCTGTTGTTTTTGTATTTAGTATTCAGTATTTTCATGTACCGCGATTCCTTCATTAAAGTCATGAATAACCTACACGCTGCATTTCGGTCCGACTCTCTTTTTTCAACAGACGAACGCCGTTACAGAATCACCCACCTCTCACGGACCGAGCAGCATGGTAGAGGCATGGAGTATACGACGTGGGAAGAAATCGACAGGTGGTCGGCCGACCCAGAGAGAGTGCAGGCGCCCGCCTGGGATTCCCTGCAGCAATGCGAAGAGGGCTATAGATGAATGGATTTGAAAAGGAAAGCACGGCGGCGCAGAGCGAAAACCGAAAGTCACCCCAAAAAATGTATTGGGGGGGGGGGGCTCAGGGAGAGTATGGCTGAGTCAGGAGATAGACCTGAGCCAACTTTCCTTGGTCATCGTGAGGAGCCAAGGAGGAGACCAGAACCAGAGCCAGTGTTAAAGGTGAGCGAAGCAGAGACTGTGAAGGAGTTAATGGGGAAAGTGGAGTGGAGAGTAATGAGGGAGTTGCTAGCTTGGTGCTATAGATATAATATTCGTCCAACGGATCGTGTCGGGGATTTGATAGCACCTGAGTTAGCGCTCTATACTCAACCTGAGGTGCGTGTTAGTCGGCTGATGAAGTTGGTGCCAGCCTCACGCACCAGGTCTCCTGTGCACATCCCTAGCCTTGCACGTCCTGTGCCTACACTGCTCTCAAGATCTCCAGTACGCCTTCACGTTCTAGCCCATACTGTGCCACCTCCACACACCAGTCCTCCGGTAGAAGCTCCCCGCACCAGGCTTCCTGTGCGTGTCCTCGATCCAGTACCACCAGTTCCAGCACCACACACCAGGCCTCCAATGCGCCTCGCCTGTTCAGCGCAGCCAGAGCCTTTCTCCTCTCCTGCGCTGCCGGAGTCTCCTGTCTGCCCAGTGCCGCCAGTCTGCCCAGCGCCGCCAGTGCTCCCAGTCTGCCCAGCGCCGCCAGTGCTCCCAGTCTGCCCAGCTCCGCCAGTGCTCCCAGTCTGCCCAGTGCCGCCAGTGCTCCCAGTCTGCCCAGCGCCGCCAGTACCGCCAGTCTGCCCAGCGCCGCCAGTGCCGCCAGTCAGCCCAGCGCCGCCAGACAACCAGTCTCTTCCAGATCTGCTTGTCAACCTGAATCTTCCAGTTCCGCCAGCCAGCCAGGATTTACCGGAGCCTATTACCTGCCTGAGCTTCCTCTCAGTACTGGGCTTCCTCTCAGTACTGGGCTTCCTCTCAGTACTGGGCTTCCTCTCCGTACTGGGCTTCCCCTCAGTACCGGGCTTCCCCTCAGTACCGGGCTTCCCTTCAGTACCAGGCTTCCCCTCAGTCCCAGGCTGCCCCTCAGTCCCGGGCTGCCCCTGTCTCGAGCTGCCCCTCAGTCCCGAGCTGCCCCTCTGTCCCGAGCTGCCCCTCTGTCCCGAGCTGCCCCTCTGTCCCGAGCTGCCCCTCTGTCCTGAGATGCCCCTCTGTCCTGAGATGCCCCTCTGTCCTGAGATGCCCCTCTGTCCCGAGCTGCCCCTCTGTCACGAGCTGCTCCTCAGTTATGTGGGGATCTGGTTGAGGACTATTAGGCCATGGTCGGCGGAGAGGGTGGATTATCCCAGGACGCGAAGGGGAGGAACTAGGACATTAATGGAGTGGGGTCCACGTCCCGAGCCAGAACCGCCACCATGGACAGACGCCCACCCGGACCCTCCCTATGCTCTTGAGGTGCGTCCGGGAGTCCGCACCTTAGGGGGGGGTTCTGTCACGCCTTGGTCATTGTATTTTGTGGTTTTGTTATATGTTTGGGTAGGCCAGGGTGTGACATGGGTTTATATGTTGTATTCGTATTGGGGTTTGTATTATTTGGGATCACGGCTGATTAGGGGTGTTGTATAGGCTTGGCTGCCTGAGGCGATTCTCAATTAGAGTCAGGTGCTTATTGTTGTCTCTGATTGGGAACCGTATTTAGGCAGCCTGACTTTCGCTTTGTATTTCGTGGGTGTTTGTACCTGTCTCTGTGTTGTAGTCACCAGATAGGCTGTAATTAGTTTCACGTTCCGTTCTGTTGTTTTTGTATTTAGTATTCAGTATTTTCATGTACCACGATTCCTTCATTAAAGTCATGAATAACCTACACGCTGCATTTCGGTCCGACTCTCTTTTTTCAACAGACGAACGCCGTTACAGGTTCTCAATCAGAGGCAGGTGTTAGTCATTGTCTCTGATTGGGAACCATATTTAGGTAGCCTGTTTGGTGTTGGGTTTTGTGGGTGATTGTTCCTGTCTCTGTGTTTGCACCAGATAGGGCTGTTTTGGTTTTGCACATTTCTTGTTTTGTTAGTTTGTTCATGTATAGTGTCTTCATTAAAGTACCATGAATAACCGCCACGCTGCGTTTTGGTCCGACTCTCTTTCACCTCAAGAACACCGTTACACAACTATTTTGATAATCAATCTGTCAGTTATTACTTTGATTACTCAGTGTGTTTTGCTGACTGAATATAGGCTGAATGTTTTATCTAATATTAAAATGTTTACAGTGAATTACAGTGCATATAGCAACAACAGACAAACTCAAACTCAGTTATTTTGTGAACACTTTCATTGAAGTGGAATTCCACAAGAGTAAGGAGCAGTGTCAGCTCAAGAAAATTGAGATTTGATTTTGATTTCAGTGCCCCTCCTATAGAAGTTGATGGTCATGCTTCCTTGGGACACTCAAGTCTTCTCGTATCACTAACATTTGTCTTACCTGTCATTATTGAAGGTCTGCAACAAAACCCTGATGAAGTTCAAGAGGAGGAAGGGTTTCCAAATGGATGAAATTAATGAATCCAGGTTCTCGTATATTTCACTCATGGTAATCAGTTGCCTTTTTAGTACTCCCCAGTAGATATACTGACATAGATTAAAAAAAACAGAGGGCGTGCCCATTTCATATACGGAATTATTTGATAAATACATCTCTGTGCTCTTGGACAAATCATCAGCGTTGTTTCCTTGGATAGTGTTTTGGGGCTTTCAACATTATACAACTTCACCCATCAGACCTTAAGTGACATTATGCTAGTTCCCATGGATTTACTGATCCTCCACCATTCCAAGGCGTGACGAACCATTGGCCAACTCCATGTCACAAAATAACGATATGCCCTTATTCCTATCTTTCAGTACAATCGTGGAAGGATGGGGCCAATGTGGAGAAGACAGGGTTGGGTGTTTGGAATGATGGAGATCAAACACAACAGATGGCATCCAGTCCCCTCTTGGGGATAGGGCTGTTTACTGCCCCCGCTGGAGTAATTGTGTGCCCATAGTAAACATAATTTTTTTTGGTCAAAAGTTGCTAATATATGCAAATAAAAAATATTATTGAATAGAAAACACTCTAAAGCTTCTAAAACCATTTAAATTATGTCTGTATGTAAAGCAGAACTCTCAGGGCAGTCATTCTCCCAAACTCTCTCTTGTCATCAGAAAAGTTGGCCCAACTTTGACGTCATCGCCCCCACCCTTCCCAAGCACCTACAGGTCTGGGAACAGTCTCTCTGTCTTCAGCGCGATCTCAGCTTTCAATGGGGATTCTCATTGTGAGAATCGCACGCTCACGAGAGTTTTGGCAGGCCGAAACCTTTCGGTCACGCGTAAATACAGGTCACTCTCGTGCGCGGTCCTGTCTTTTTTCCAAGATCGATTATACAATGCATGCGTTTCTGTTCGTCCTCACGATTGCTGTACACCTTTATAACATGTTAAAGCTTGATTATGAAGTTAGTTTGACAACTTTAGTCGACATATAATATGTAAGTTCGACGTTTTGGTGCGCTTCCATTTGACTTTTGGCTACATTTCAACCGAAATGTGTCGTGTTTGAGAACCGAAAGACACAGACTGCAAAACTAAACACTGTTTTTGGTAAGTATAATTCCTTCCAGGTCTTCTGATGGAAGAACAGCAAAGGTAAGGGAATATTTATGTGGTAAATTTGGGTTTCTGTGGACTCCAAGATAGAGGAGTCATAATGCTACTTTTTGAGCGCCGACTCATAGCATAGCCTAGTGAACGAAACCTGTAACGTTAAAAATAAATGTAACACAGCGATTGCATTCAGAAGAAGTGTATCTAACTATATATATGTAGAACATGCATATTTAGTCAAAGTTTATGATGTGTATTCCTTGTTAGCTGACGTTATCTGCTGGGGCTATCGTCATTTCTCAGGACATTTGAGTAGCATTTTTTGAACGATGCATCATTGTAAACAGAGATTTATGGATATATATAGCATATTATTGAAAAAAACATAAATGTACTGTGTAACATGTTATATTACTGTCATCTGATGAAGATTTCAAAAGGTTAGTGAATTACTTTTTCTTTTAATCCTGCGTTTGTTGATTGCACATTTTTTTCAACTTAGCTGTGTCTTCGGTGGTGGTTTGACATAAATATGTGCTATGTTTTCGCCGTAAAACATTTTAGAAAACTGACTTGATGGGTAGATAAACAAGGTGTTTATCTTTCATTTGAGCCATTGGACTTGTTAATGTGTGGAGGTTAAATATTTTTAGGAATATTTTTGCGTTCCATGCGCCACCTTCCAGCTGAACGTGGGGGGGGGGGGGTTTGGAACCCTAGTCCCCTTCTGGTTAAAATGGTGGGAAACCGTTCACAGGAAATAATCCCCATCATCAGACGACATGTGCGAAGAGGTTCCACCATTCTGGGTGAGTGCTGGAGAGCGTATGTCAGGTCTCTGAATAGGCAGGGTTGCAATCTCCAGACAGTCAACCACACAAACAACTTTGTGGATCCTCGACCAGGATGTCACACACAAGACATTGAAAGAGCGTGCCAGACAATAAAGCGGCAGGTCTGGAGGCTAAGGGGCAATCGGACCCCAAAAAGTTGAAAGAAGATTCTTCATTTTATTGAGTGGAAGAGCTGGTTGGGTAAAGAAAATCAGAAAGGAGTACTCTCTGAACTCTACAAAGACATCAGATTAGTATATATATCAGCTGTAAAATATTCACTCTTAGCTTTCCCAGAGGAAATGGAGCCGGGATTACCCGGCAACAGAATCTCAACTTAATTTATATCAACCAATACAATGTCTTTGGAACTACGATCCTACAGCAAATGATTGTGTTTCATTCTTTTGACAGGGTTATAGGCATGTTTTGTTGCTATCAGTGTTTTTTGGGTCACTCCACGTACACTTTTTTGATATCACATGAAACTTGAAACTCTGGATTCCGTTTCCTCAGACATTGAAGTCAGAGGTTTACATGCACTTAGGTTGGAGTCATTAAAACTTGTTTTTTAACCACTCCACAAATAGTACGCAAGTATAAACACCATGGAACCACACAGCCGTCATATCGCTCAGGAAGGAGACGCGTTCTGTCTCCTAGAGATGAACGTACTTTGGTGCAAAAAGTGCAAATCAATTCCAGAACAACAGCAATGGACATTGTGAAGATGCTGGAGGAAACTGGTACAAAAGTATCTATATCCACAGTAAAACGAGTCCTATATCGACATAACCTGAAAGGCCGTTCAACAAGGAAGAATCCACTGCTTCAAAACTGCCATAAAAAAGGCACACTACGGTTTGCAACTGCACACGGGGACAAAGATCATACTTTTTGGAGAAATATCCTCTGGTCTGATGAAACAAAAATAGAACTGATTGGCCATAATGACCATTGTTATGTTTGGAGGAAAAAGGGGGAGGCTTGCAAGCCGAAGACACCATCCCAACCGTGAAGCACAGGGGTGGCAGCATGATGTTGTGGGGGTGCTTTGCTGGTGCACTTCACAAAATAGATGGCATAATGAGGCAGGAAAATTATGTGGATATATTGAAGCACCATCTCAAGACATCAGTCAGGAAGTTAACCTCTTGAACCTCTGGGGGCAGTATTTCATTTTTGGATGAAAAACATTCCCGTTTTAAACGAGATATCTTGTCACGAAAAGATGCTCGACTATGCATATAATTGGAAAGAAAACACTCTGACGTTTCCAAAACTGCAAAGATATTGTCTGTGAGTGCCACAGAACTAATGCTACAGGCGAAACCAAGATGAAATTTCATACAGGAAGTGAGCCAGATTTTGAATGCGCTGTGTTCCAATGTCTCCTTATATGGCTGTGAATGCGCAAGGAATGAGCCTACACTTTCTGTCGTTTCCCCAAGGTGTCTGCAGCATTGTGACGTATTTGTAGGCATATCATTGGAAAATTGACCATAAGAGACTACATTTACCAGGTGTCCGCTCGGTGTCCTCCGTCGAAACTATTGCGTAATCTCCAGGTGCGTGCATTTTTCCATTTTGTTCAGAGGAGAAACCAAACTGCCACGAGTGATTTATCATCGAACAGATATGTGAAAAACACCTTGAGGGTCGATTCTAAACAACGTTTGCCATGTTTCTGTCGATATTATGGAGTTCATTTTGAAAAAAGTTTGCCGTTGTCATGACTGAATTTCCGTTTTTTCTTCTTAGCCAAACGTGATGAACAAAACGGAGCGATTTCTCCTACACAAATAATATTTTTGGAAAAACTGAACATTTGCTTTCTAACTGAGAGTCTCCTCATTGAAAACATCCGAAGTTCTTCAAAGGTAAATTATTTTACTTGAATGCTTTTCTTGTTTTTGTGAAAATGTTGCCTGCTGAATGCTCGGCTTAATGCTATGCTAGCTATCAATACTCTTACACAAATGCTTGTGTAACTATGGTTGAAAAGCATTTTTTGAAAATCTGAGATGACAGTGTTGTTAACAAAAGGCTAAGCTTGTGAGCCAATATATTTATTTCATTTCATTTGCAATTTTCATGAATAGTTAACGTTGCATTATGGTAATGAGCTTGAGGCTATAATTACGCTCCCGGATACGGGTTTTTTTCTTAGCCAAACGTGATGAACAAAACGGAGCGATTTCTCCTACACAAATAATATTTTTGGAAAAACTGAACATTTGCTATCTAACTGAGAGTCTCCTCATTGAAAACATCCGAAGTTCTTCAAAGGTAAAATATTTTATTTGAATGCTTTTCTTGTTTTTGTGAAAATGTTGCCTGCTGAATGCTAGGCTTAATGCTATGCTAGCTATCAATACTCTTACACAAATGCTTGTGTAGCTATGGTTGAAAAGCATTTAAAAAAAATCTGAGATGACAGTGTTGTTAACAAAAGGCTAAGCTTGTGAGCCAATATATTTATTTCATTTCATTTGCGATTTTCATGAATAGCTAACGTTGCGTTATGGTAATGAGCTTGAGGCTATAATTACGCTCCCGGATACGGGATTGATCGTCGCAACAGGTTAAAGCTTGGTCGCAAATGGGTCTTCCAAATGGACAATGACCCCAAGCATACTTCCAAAGTTGTGGCAAAATGGCTTAAGGACAACAAAGTCAATGTATTGGAGTGGCCATCAAAAAGCCCTGACCTCAATCCCATAGAAAATATATGGGCAGAACTGAAAAAGCGTGTGCAAGCAAGGAGGCCTACAAACCTGACTCAGTTACACCAGCTCTGTCAGGAGGAATGGGCCAAAATTCACCCAACTTATTGTTGGAAGCTTGTGGAAGGTTACCCGAAACGTTTGACCCAAGTTTAACAATTTAAAGGCAATGCTACCAAATACTAATTGAGTGTATGTAAACTTCTTACCCACTGGGAATGTGATGAAATAAATAAATTCTGAAATAAATAATTATCTCTATTATTATTCTGACAGCTATCCGAGCAGCTAACCGATCGCTGCAGCTGTACATAGTCTATAGGAAAATAGCCCACCCATTTTCAACTACCTCATTCCCATACTGTTTTTATAGTTTTTATTTATTTACTTTTCTGCTCTTTTGCGCACCAATATCTCTACCTGTACATGACCATCTGATCATTTATCACTCCAGTGTTAATCTGCAAAATTGTATTATTCGCCTACCTCATGCCATTTGCACACATTGTATATAGACTACCCATTTTTTCTACTGTGTTATCGACTTGTTAATTGTTTATTCCATGTGTAACTCTGTGTTGTCTGTTCACACTGCTATGCTTTATCTTGGCCAGGTCGCAGTTGCAAATGAGAACTTGTTCTCAACTAGCCTACCTGGTTAAATAAAGGTGAAATAAAAAATAAAAAAAATAAATGTACATTTTTTTTCACATTCTTAAAATAAAGTGGTGATCCTATCTGACCTAAAACAGGGGATTTTTACTAGGATTAAATATCAGGAATTGTGAAAACTTCCGACTTCCAACTTCAACTGTATCACTGTCCGATCAACAGTCTTAGCACCAACCCTCAAGAAAATGTTTTACCAAACTTCACCTAATACAATCAAAAACACATTGTAACATAGTAACTACATGAGTAAGTAAATTGTGTTTCACTTTACATTAAGTTGCTTGTTCCTGTGTAGAAACATATTTACAATACTTTTTTTATAATGACATTGTTATAACTAAACATTTGATATCCCCTGCAAAATGTTTTATGATATTGAAAGTGCATAGTAATTATACTTAAAGGTGCTGTAACTACAGCTATTCTGCACTGAAGTGTATTTTCCCAATGATTGTAATAAAAAGGTTTACCCTACTGTTCATCACTTACTTGAACTGCTTGTTCATGAGTACCTACATTAACATTATATTATTTTGATCAGTTTTCATTACACCTTTGAAGCCAGAGTAATAAACCCTTAAATCCATTTTCAAAGGCAGGTACATAGTGTTTACAAAGGTTATACTATTATGTGTTTCACTTTACATTACATTGCTTGCTCCTGGGTAGGTGCATTGCAGTTACATGCATATCAATTGTAAATACATTGCTCTTACATTTAATTCAGTACATCCATTAAGACAAATAATATGGAAACAAGATAACTGAAGCTGTAGTTAATGATAGGGTGTAATTGCATGTCCTTGTTCCACTTGTGTAGTAGCCTATACTGCTAAACCCTTATTACAGTTTAATTGCATAGTATTTACATAGTAATTACAAGTAACCACTATGTTCTAAATACATGTATTACTATTTGTTACATATTAATTAATGTACACTTAAGGTAAAGTGTTGGAGAGGTAGTTCAGATCTGTGTCTGTTTATCCCATTTTCATAGATTTAGATTCAATAACACCCCTTCATTTTTGCATTCATATTAAATTGGTAATGTTTATGATGTGTCTCTATTATCTCCAGTTCTCTCTCCCTCTCTAGATAATTAGAAATGCCCCATAAAATTGCTACTAGGCTTACTAAACCCAACACAATTACCAATGTTCTGTCTGATATGTTACCCTTCCAAGTATCTTATCTCTGATTATCTGTGATCTTCAATCCCAGGGATGAATAAGCCCAGATAAATTTAACCTTTTGTTGTCTAGTTGGCCAGATATTGGATTTAAGGCTGCTCTTCATGTTGGATATTGGATTTTAGCCGACTCTTCATGTGCGCCATGTTGTTTTATCCAACCGTAGAAACTATCAGACATCAGTTTTGACTGAATAGGGCCTTGTTTCCCAGAGCCTTCATAGAGTTAAGATAATCGTGAGAACCATTTTACGATGTGTCCTTAGTACAATGGCCAAAACACCACTCAGAGAGAACGTTCCCTAGTGCGTTGTTGTGACATATGTCGATACTGATAGGATTGAAAAAAAAGGCAGTCCTGCTCTCTGATCAGCGTTTTCCCTTACAGTTTTTACCTTAACATTAGAATTATTCCACAATACTGACTACAGATCAGCTCATACAAGATAATATCACCGATGGCTACAAATAGGCAGCTTATTCTAATACTTACCCGCACATGTAGGCAACATATCATTAACTATACTGAGGCAAAAAGTACAGACAGTAGTGTAGGCCTACAAATAGCTGAAGAAAACTCACTTGAATTAACATGAAATTAAAATAATGTATAAAGGTAGCCTATATGTATGTCGACTATAGCCTACTGTATTTATCTTTTAATAGTCGTCATTTTGGTTTTCATTTGAAGCATCATTATATCCTTCTCTTGTTTGTAACAATTGCAAAGACAATTTTATTTATAGTCATATTCGTTCTGAAGTCATTGGCGGTCACAAAAAGACAGATAAACATCTTAATTTTGATTTTAGCGGAGATCGTCTGTGTACAAAGTGAAGTGGAAGGGCAAAAATCCTCTAATGACTCATTTAGCTTTTCTATGAGTGGTCTGAGGCAGTCGTTAAATAAGCCTTTTTTCAAGTGCAACTTTAGTGACGATGGTTTTGGGAAACAGCTAGGAGATTTAACAACGCTCCTGTGAAGGTTCTAATGATGAACTTAGACTTAAGATGCTTTTATGAAACCAGGCCAAGAGCTCTTAGATTTACCTTAATTGTTATGCTGCAGAGCCACCTGTGTGTAAACCTGAAGAGTCCCAGAACCCACATCACCCCAACCAGCTAATTCAGGTAATAGAGTGGACCTAACTGATTTTGAGGAGTAAATTGGTCTTCTCCTAAAATGTTATCTGTATGCTAATGCAGGGGGCACTTCTCAAGAATATCAAACGACACCTTGTTAAGCAAGTGGACAGGCTAATTTAAACCTGTAGTTTCACTGATCAACCCTAATTATTTAATTTTCTCCTGCAGCCTCCCTCTAATGGATAGATTTTTCCCCCCAGGGAAATTGGTTTGTAAAAACGTCTGTGAAAGGAGGTGAGGGGAGGCGAAAGAAAAGATCACACAGGAGATATGGGGGGAAGGTGGTGGAGGTTAGGGAAGGAGAGCAAATAAGGAGAGGAGTGGAGAGAGAGAGAGACGGTTATACATAATGAAATAACATGTAGAATGGAGAGGTTAGGAAAGGAAAAGTGTTTAGGCCTTATTATGCCCACAGGAACAGAAACAGATTTTTTATGAAACTTTTTTTTTTCTCCCAAGGCTGATGGATGATTTCATTTTAAACCGGAAAATGATCCTCACATGAAATCCAATTACAATAATGATAGCACATTCACAAATCTCTGGTGTACTGTTTAAAAACCATTTCATCATAGTCCAACACAACAGCGAGGTAATTGACAAAAACTATTGACACGACCCCAACACAGGTCAATTCAGTGTGGACCCTAGACGAGCCATGCCAAATACAAGATATACACACATTTTCACAGTCTCACTCTAACGAGTCTCCCCAGGAAAAGATAGACAAGGGTGCTTGCATACGGACCAGCGGACGATAATGAGAATTTGAAAATAATTGTGCTCGTTAGTCAGAGATAAAGATGCATTACAAGCCAGGCTGACTGATTGGGCTACTGAGGCTTCTCTCTGTGTTTTTTCCCAAGTGCCGCTAAGATACACAATTGAATCAATTATTATTTTCTGAGCCAGAGAAATAGAAAGAAGTGGAATGAAAAGGCAATTACTGTGGGAGAGAATATGATTAGGAGAAAGAATTTAACCTGGCTGTCAAAAGAGGATTTTGGTAGATTAGGTAAACCAGACAGTCAGTCAGGTTTATTTTTCATTAGGTTTCAGAAAAGAAAAACGTAGTTACCCAAAGGTTTTTAATCAACTGATTGTTTACCCTACATGCATATACACAGTGTATAAAACACCTTCCTAATATTGCGTTGCACCCCTTTTGCCCTCAGAACAGCCTCAATTAATCGGCACAGACTCTAAAAGATGTTGAAAGCGTTCCACAGGGGTGCTGGCCCATATTGTCCCAATACTTCCCACAATTGGGTCAAGTTGGCTGGATATACTTTGGGTGGTGGACCATTATTGATACACACGGGAAACTGATGAGCATGAAAAACACAGTAGCGTTGCAGTTCTTAACACACTCAAATAAGTGTCACCTACTACCATATCCGTTTAAAGGCACTTAAATATTTTGTCTTGCCCGATTGATCACCCTCTGAACTGCACACACACATAATCCTTGTCTCAACTGGCTTAAACATCCTTCTTTAACCTGTATCCTCCCCGTCATCTACACTGATTGAAGTGGATTTAACAAGTGACATCGATAAGAGATCATAGCTTTCACATGGATTCATCTGGTGAGTCTATGTCATGGAAAGAGCAGGTGTTCAAAATGCTTTGTAGACTCTGTGTATACACTGCATTCGGAAAGTATTCAGACCCTTTGACCTTTTCCACATTTTGTTGCATGACAGACTTACATTATTCTAAAATGGATGAAGTAGAAAAAATCCTCATCAATATGCCATAATGACACATTTTTGTGTCATTATGTGTATTAAAAAGTGTATTAAAAATAAAAAACATAAATACCTACTATGAGACTCAAAATGGAGCTCTTTCCATTAATCATCCTTGAGATGTTTCACCTGTGATTCAATTGACTGGACATGATTTTGAAAGACACACAGCTGTCAATATAATGTCAATATAAGGTCCCACAAGATGACAGTGCATATCAGAGCAAAACCAAGCCATGAGGTTGAAGGAATGGGTCGAAGGAATTGTCCGTAGAGCTCCGAGATAGGATTGTGTCGAGGAACAGATCTGGGGAAGGGTGCCAAAACATTTCTGCGGGATTTAAGGTCTCCAAGAACACATTGGCCTTCATCATTCTTAAATGGAAGAAGTTTGGAACCACCAAGACTCTCTCCGGCCAAACGGAGCAATCGGGGGAGAAGGGCCTTGGGCAGGGAGGTGACCATGAACCCAATGGTCACTCTGAAAGAGCTCCAGAGTTCCTCTGTGCATATGGGAGAACCTTACAGAAGGACAACCATCTCTGTAGCACTCCACCAATCAGGCCTTTATGGTAGAGTGGCCAGACAGAAGCCATTCCTCAGTAAAAGGCACATGACAGCCCACATGGAGTTTGCCAAAAGGCACCTGAAGGACTCTCAGACCATGAGAAACAAGATTTTCTGGTCTGATGAAACCAAGATTGAACTCTTTGGCGTCAACGCCAGGCATCACGTCTGAAGGAAACCTGATAACATCCCTACGGTGAAGCATGGTGGTGGCAGCATCATGCTGTGAGGATGTTTTTCAGTGGCAGGGAAATATGAACGGGAGCAAAGTACAGAGAGCTCTTTGGTTTGAGTCCACCTGTGGTAAATTCAATTGATTGGACATGATTTGGAAAGGCACACACTTAGCTATATAAGGTCCCAAAATTGACAGGGACATGGAGGCTAGTCAGGATCGAGGGAAAGATGAACGGAGCAAATGTGCAGTGACGCTCCCCATCCAACCTGACAGATCTTGAGAGGATCTGCAGAGAAGAATGGGAGAAACTCCCCAAATACAGGTGTGCCAAGCTTGTAGCGTCATACCCAAGAAGACTAAAGGCTGTAATCGCTGCCAAAGGTGCTTCAACAAAGTGAAATGGGTCTGAATACTTATGTTATTTGTGATATTTCAGTTTTAATACAAATACAATGAACTGTTTTTGCTTTGTCATTATAGAGTATTGTGTGTAGATTGATAAGGGGGGGACAATTTAATCCATTTTAGAATAAGGCTGTAACATAACAAAATGTGGAAAAGGTCAAGTTGTCTGAATACTTTCCAAATGCACTGTATACAGAGGGATACATGTTAAGTGGTAGCAATCACTAGAGAGGGTAAGTCAATAAGAAAGAGTGGGAAATTCAAAGCTCTGCATTTGGTAAATACTATCCACTTAGGAAATGTGCATTACATTGTCTTTTTGTCTTCCATTGTTGCCCAGATCATAATTTCTTGTTGAATCAAGAAAAGTCCACCCATTCTAAGGTCAAAACTTTCACCTGAGACGATCCATATTGATATTCTGTTGCAGTATGTTCACTCCCATACACACTTTGTAATTGGCATCATATAGTGTAGATCCGAGAGATTGGACACATTTCAATCAATTACATGAATTACTTGTTATTATACTATTTTTCAGTGTTCAAAAGTTTCTGTGCTATGTGTGGCAAGATGTTTAGCTCCATAATTTAAATGTATTCCATAAAGATCACAGTTGATTAAGTTCTCTTTCCTAGTGTGATTTCCCATTATCCGACTGCAGACAGACAGCATGTCTATTAAATCACTTTGTATCCTTGGGTTATTCAATGCTTATATGTAGAAAACTCAGGAGACCGGCCAGCTTCAATATATTTACATACAATACTTGCCATCTGAAATGTATAGCCCCTGGGTAACATTAGTCCCAGCTCATCTCCTTACTTTGCACCTCCATTGTACTGTACTGTAATTCCCTTCTAAAGTGTAACTCCACTCATCACAGCCAATTTACATTGCCTGATTGATGTTGTTGAAATGCCGCCACCTTGTCCTCTCAACTCAATTGAACTGCTGAAGAAAAAGACAGCTTTAGACATTCAATCTTTAAATGGCAACCTACTAGTACATTATTGTTCATCTTTGAGCACTAAAGCCTTGAAAGGATTTGCAGAACATCTGAATACACACAGTCCTGAGGTATTGAATTTCAGGCCCCAAATAAAGTTGATGAATATACAGTACTGTAGAATACAAACTAGAACCCTTATCATCCAGCCCTCAGAAAGCTGTAGCCTACATGATGCCCAAGGATCAACTAAAGAGCCCACTTACAGAAACAGCATTATCAGTAGCTTAAGTATGATCCTTATCATCAACCACATAGAATAGAGATAAAGGAGACACTGCAGCTGATATGGAATCCAGGAAGAGTTTGGTCCTGACTTATTAAAAACACTTCTCTCGTGCAAGGAAGATGAGCTAATCATCACAAATCCATTACATCATCATCATCAGGCCTTCACTTGGTTGATTGGGCCAGGTTGGTGAACAAGACAGATCAGTAGAATGGATTGTTAAGATTAGAGCATAGATACTGTATTATATAATTGTGTTATTTTAATTGGGTGAGAGCCTCCCACACTGTGATAGGATGATTATCCTTACCTAGCTGTTGATGTGATTGGCAAAATGAGACCAATTAGTCAGGGAAAGTTCAGAGGTCAGAAGGGCTGCCAATCAGCCAATGTTTAATTGCTTATTGAAATCTGTGAAGTTCATGGAGGTTTCTGCAGCCTGTTTTAAACAAGCTCCTATTACCACAGGCTGTCTAAAGTTATCAGTTTTATTGTCACAAACTTGCAGCTTACTCTGTTGCAACTGTGTTGATTCAACTGTATACACTGTGTTCTTTAGTTTAATTTAATGTGTAAGCCTACATTCACTGCACATTTTTCTCCTCAAAATGGAACATAGACTTCTGTGTCACCTGTACAGTATCAAATCTTATGTGACAGTCACAAAATAACTATGGGTCCTAGGTCTCACGTAGTTTAGCTTTGAATATCAATTTCTTGACATAATGCAAGTCTTTATTGCACAGTTTCTGGAGACCATCCATCCATTCATTTGAAATTCAAACCAATATCCATATTCATAAATAGAAATCAAGAAGAAAGAAAAAACTGAATATAAACCCTGTGCACTCCTATATAAACAAAGACATACTTGACCCATTGAAGTTGGCGGATTAAATTCTCTGTAATGGTAATGATGAGCCATGCAATGTAAACCCAACTAACGAGAAACAGTGAGCCTCCCCAGAGAATTCACACCCTTTGACTTTTTCCACATGGTTGTGTTACTATAAGGGCACAAGGCGAGACCCAGATGCAGACAAGGGAGGCAGATGGTTTGAGTCTCTGATATGTATTATAATCCAAGGAGTAGGCAAGAGAATGGTCATGGACAGGAAAAATATCAAAACCAGGTCAGAGTCCAGAAGGTACAGAGTGGCAGGCAGGCTCGGGGTCAGGGCAGGCAGAATGGTCAGGCAGGCAGGTTCAGAGTCCAGACAGGCAAGGGTCACAACCGGGAGGACCAGCAAAACAGAGAGCAGGACAAAGCAGGCGAATGGGAAAACCACGCTGGTTGACTTGACAAACAAGACAAACTGGCAACAGACAAGCAGGGAACACAGGAATAAGTACCCAGGAGGTGGTTGGAGACAATCACAAAGACAGGTGAAACAGATCAGGGCGTGAAAGTTGCAGCCGAAATATTTCAATTTTTAAATGAGACGACAAAAGCTGGTTGGAAGTCCACACGTCAGATCATGTTGACTTTGCATTGTTTTAAATATAACTGCCAATCTTCCATATGAAATATAGATACTACAATGTACGTTTTGTAGATATACAGTACCAGTTAAAACTTTGGACACACCTACTCATTCAAGGGTTTTTCTTTATTTGTACTATTTTCTACATTGTAGAATAATAGTGAAGACATCAAAACTGTGAAATACCACATATGGAGTCATGTAGTACCCAAAAGAACTGTTAAACAAATCTTAATATATTTTATATTTGAGATTCTTCAAAGTAGCCACCCTTTGCCTTGATGACATCATTGCACACTATTAGCATTCTCTCAACCAGCTTCATAAGGAATGCCTGGAATGCATTTCAATTTTAACAGGTGTGCCTTGTTAAAAGTGGAATTTATTTCCTTCTTAATGCACTGGAGCCAATCAGTTGTGTTGTCACAAGGTATTGGTGGTATACAGAAGACAGCCCTATTTGGTAAAAAGACCAAGTCCATATTATGGCAAGAACAGCTTAAATAATCAAAGACAAAAGACAGTCCATCATTACTTTAAAACATGAAGGTCAGTCAATTGGGAACATATTAAGAACTTTGAAAGTCGCAAAAACCATCAAGCGCTATGATGAAACTGGCTCTCATGAGGACCACCACAGGAAAGGAAGACTCAGAGTTACCTCTGCTGCAGAGGATAAGTTCATTAGAGTTACCGGTCTCAGAAATTGCAGCCCAAATAAATGCTTCACAGAGTTCAAGTAACAGACACATCTCAACATCAACTGTTCATGAATCAGGCTTCCATGGTCAAATTGCTGCAAATGAACCACTTTTAAAGGACACCAATAAGAAAAGAGACTTGCTTGGGCCAAGAAACAGGAGAGATAAACATTAGACTGGTGTAAATTTGTCCTTTGGTCTGATGAGTACAAATATGCTATTTTTGGTTTCCAACCAAAGTACTGTAGGTGAACGGATGATCTCCGCATGTGTGGTTCCCACCATGAAACATGGAGGAGGAGGTGTCATGGTGTGGGTGTGCTTTGCTAGTGACGCTGTCAGTGATTTGTTTAGAATTCAAGGCACACTTAACCAGAATGGCTACCACAGCATTCTGCAGCGATAAGCCATACCATCTGGTTTGCGCTATGTGGGTGTAACGGTATTCGTTGTCTGAAGAAGAGGAAGAGGAATCATCGGGCCAAAGCGCAGCGTGGTAAGTGTTCATGCTTTCTATTGACACTGAACAATATAACACAAATAACAAAGAGAATAACCGAAACCGAAACAGTCCTGTAAGGTGCAAAACACTAAACAGAAATTAACTACCCACAAAAACCATGTGGGAAAAAGCTACCTAAGTATGATTCCCAATCAGAGACAACGATAGACAGCTGTCCCTGATTGAGAACCATACCCGGCCAAAACAAAGAAATACAAAAACATAGAAAAAAGAACACAGAATGCCCACCCAAATCACACCCTGACCAAACCAAAATAGAGACATAAAAAGCTCAGGGAGTGACAGTGAGGTCAGGGAGTGACAGTGGGACTATCATTTGTTTTTCAAAAGGTCAATGACCCAACACACCTCCAGACTGTGTAAGGCCTATTTTTTTATTCTGCCTTTATTTAACTAGGCAAGTCAGTTAAGAACACATTTTTTTTCAATGACGGCCTAGGAACAGTGGGTTAACTGCCTTGTTCAGGGGCAGAGCGACAGAGTTGTACCTTGTCAGCTCTGGGATTCAATCTTGCAAACTTTCAGTTACTAGTCCAATGCCCTAACCACTAGGCTACCCTCCACCCCAAGAAGGAGAGTGATGGAGTCCTGCATCAGATGACCTGGCCTCCACAATCACCTGACCTAAACACAATTGATATGGTTTGGGATGAGTTGGACCGCAGAGTGAAGGAAAAGCAGCCAACAAGGGCTCAGCATATGTGGGAACTCCTTCAAGACTGTTTGAAAAGCATTCCTCATGAAGCTGGCTGAGAGAATGCCAAGAGTGTGCAAAGCTGTCATCAAGGTAAAGGGTGGCTACTTTAAAGAATCTATTTGGATTTCTTTAACACTTTTTTGCTTACTACATGATTCCATATGTGTTATTTCATAGTTTCTATTGCTTCACTATTTTTCCACAATTTGAAAATAGTACAAATAATGAAAAACCCCTGAATGAGTTTGTCCAAACCTTTGACTGATACTGTATATACTCTGAGAGATGAAATAGCCAGGGAAAACCAATCAATGCTCTTTTCATTCCAATCCCACTGATAGTGGGCCACTTGATTAACATTGCATTAGGCTGTGGTACGAATCTGTTTTCAATGATTGAAACGTGAGGATACATTAGAACTAGAATGTGGAATTGAATGGACACTCAAGGAGATGGGAGCTAAGGATGAATTATTGATGAAAGTCAGACACATCTCTGTGTATTTAAATTGGCAATCCTCATCCAAATTCAATGTCATTACCTCTGAGGAATACATTAAAGCTAAATTGTCAAATGAGATGTCTGGAATTTAATGGTTCTATAAGATAATTTCATCAGATTATTTGTTGTGGTATAAGTACTGTATATTGATTGATTGGTTGTACACGTATACATGTTTCATGTATATGTTGAAATGTAATGAGCATAATGTCTTCAAAGAGAGAGATAACAAAGTAACCACATAAGGGAAAAACATCAGAACCATTACCTTTTCAATAACAAGGACCTTGAAAGCACTTGATTGCTGCTTTAGACTACAACTCATCCATTTATACCTTGCTGCTGCGCTAACATGTTCTTTGCTATCTACATCTTTGTAAATTGTATGCATCAAGGTCTTGATTACAGTTGAGGAATAAAACTGGTACAAATTGTCGCAGCAAACAAATCAATGACATGTATTGTTGCTCTGGATAAGAGTGTCTGCTAAATGACTTAAATGTAAATGTAAATGTTGCAGCAAACAAATCAATCCTGCAGCAACAGGATTTTAATGTTTAGTCTATAATGTTGCTTGATTGGTGGTAAGGCTTTTAGCTGGTTATGAGGCTACATGAAAAGTTAAATACTGTTAATATAACTGTGTGTTAGTGTAGGTTTTTGGTGTATTTAATATAATAATAATAATAATATATGCCATTTAGAAGACGCTTTTATCCAAAGCGACTTACAGTCATGTGTGCATACATTCTACGATAACAACATTAGACCATTAGACCATAACAACATTAGACCATAACAACATTAGACCATTAGACCATAACAGCATTAGACCATTAGATCATAACAACATTAGATCATAACAACATTAGATCATAACAACATTAGACCATTAGACCATAACAACATTAGACCATAACAACATTAGACCATAACAACATTAGACCATTAGATCATAACAACATTAGACCATTAGACCATAACAACATTAGACAATTAGATCATAACAACATTAGATGTAACAACATTAGATCATAACAGCATTAGACCATTAGATCATAACAGCATTAGACCATTAGACCATAACAACATTAGACCATAACAACATTAGACCATAACAACATTAGACCATAACAACATTAGACCATAACAACATTAGATCATAACAACATTAGACCATTAGACCATAACAACATTAGACCATTAGACCATAACAACATTAGATCATAACAACATTAGACCATAACAACATTAGACCATAACAACATTAGACCATAACAACATTAGACCATTAGACCATTTAGACCATTAGACCATAACACCATTAGACCATTAGACCATAACAACATTAGACCATAACAACATTAGACCATTAGATCATAACAACATTAGACCATAACAACATTAGACCATTAGACCATAACAACATTAGAACATAACAACATTAGACCATAACAAAATTAGACCATTAGACCATAACAACATTAGACCATTAGACCATAACAACATTAGACCATTAGACCATAACAACAGACCATTAGACCATAACAACATTAGACCATTAGACCATAACAACATTAGACCATTAGATCATAACAACATTAGACCATAACAACATTAGACCATAACAACATTAGACCCAACATTATGTAAAACACAAACCTCATCTGCATTTCCTGTGGCACAGAAACATTTTCAGCAATAAAATAGTGATCAATTTAAGATCCTAAATTCGTGGCCAAAAGTTTTGAGATTGACACAAATATTAATTTTCTCAAAGTCTGATGGCTCAGTTTGTATGATGGCAATTTCCATATACTCCAGAATGTTATGAAGAGTGATCAGATGAATTGCAATTAATTGCAAAGTCCCTCTTTGCCATTTCCACTGCACTTCAGCCCTGCCAAAAAAGGACCAGCGGCATCATGTCAGTGATTCTCTCGTTAACACAGGTGTGAGTGTTGACGAGGACAAGGCTGGAGATCACTCTGTCATGCTGATTGAGTTCGAATAAGAGACTGGAAGCTTCAAAAGGAGGGTGGTGCTTGGAATCACTGTTCTTCCTCTGTCAACCATGGTTACCTGTAAGGAAACATGTGCCGTCATCATTGCTTTGCTCAAAAAGGGCTTCACGGGCAAGGATATTGCTGCCAGTAAAATTGCACCAAAATCAACCATTTATCGGATCATCAAGAACATCAAGCAGAGCGGTTCAATTGTTGTGAAGAAGGCTTCAGGGCGCCCAAGAAAGTCCAGAAAGCGCCAGTACCGTCTCCTAAAGTTGATTCAGCTGCGGGGTCAGGGCACCACCAGTACAGAGCTTGCTCAGGAATGGCAGCAGGCAGGTGTGAGTGCATCTGCACACACATTGAGGTGAAGACTTTTGGAGGATGGCCTGGTGTCAAGAAGGGCAGCGAAGAAGCCACTTCTCTCCAGGAAAAACATCAGGGACAGACTGATATTCTGCAAAATGTACAGGGATTGGACTGCTGAGGACTGGGGTAAAATCATTTTCTCTGATGAATCCACTTTCCGATTGTTTGGGGTATCCGGAAAACAGCAGACAAGGTGAGCGCTACCATAGTCCTGTGTCATACCAACAGTAAAGCATCCTGAGACCATTTACGTGTGGGGTTGCTTCTCAGCCAAGGGTGTGGGCTCACTCACAATTTTGCCTATGAACACAGCGATGAATAAAGAATGGTACCAACACATCCTCCGAGAGCAACTTCTCCCAACCATGCAGGAACAGTTTGGTGACAAACAACGCCTTTTCCAGCACGATGAAGCATCTTGCCATAAGGCAAAAGTGATAACTACGTGGCTCAGGGAACAAAACATCAATATTTTGGCCAGGAAACTCCCCAGACCTTAATCCCATTGAGAACTTGTTGTCAATCCGCAAGAGGCGGGTGGACAAACAAAAACCCACAAATTCTAACAAACTCCAAGCATAGATTATGCAAGAATGGGCTGCCATTAGTCAGGATGTGGCCCAGAAGTTAGTTGACAGCATGCCAGGGCAGATTGCAGAAAAAGAAGGGTCAACACTGCAACTATTGACTCTTTGCATCAACTTAATGTTATTGTTAATAACGCCTTTGACACTTATGAAATGCTTGTAATTATAATTCAGTATTCCATAGTAATGGGTTAGGGCAGTCTGGGTTAGGGCAGTGTGCAGTGTGATTGCAATTGCGTCGTCTGTGGACCTATTGGGGCGGTAAGCAAATTGGAGTGGGTCTAGGTTGTCAGGTAGGGTGGGGGTGATATGATCCTTGACTAGTCTCCCCAAGCACTTCATAATGACGGAAGTGAGTGCTACAGGGCGATAGTTGTTTAGCTCAGTTACCTTAGCTTTCTTGGGAACAGGAACAATGGTGGCCCTCTTGAAGCATGTGGGAACAGTAGACTGGGATAGGGATTGATTGAATATGTCCGTAAATACACCAATCAGCTGGTCTGCGCATGTCCTGAGGACGCGGCTAGGGATGCCGTCTTGGCCAGCAGCCTTGCGAGGGTTAACACATTTAAACATGTTAACCCTCGCATTGGCTGTGGTGAAGGTGAAGGAGAGCCCGCAGGTTTTGGTAGCGGGCCGTGTCAGTGGCACTGTATTGTCCTCAAAGCGAGCAAAGTTTGTCTGGAAGCAAGACGTCCGTGTCCACGACGGGTCTGGTTTTCTTTTTGTAATGCGTGATTGACTGTAGACCCTGCCACATACATCTCATGTCTGAGCCGTTGAATTGCGACTCTGCTTTGTCTCTATACTGACGCTTAGTTTGTTTGATTGCCTTGCGGAGGGAATAGCTACACTGTTTGTATTCGGTCATGTTTCCGGTTGCCGTGCCATGATTAAAAGCAGTGGTTTGTGCTTTCAGTTTTTGGCGAATGCTGCCATCAATCCACAGTTTCTGGTTGAGGAAGGTTTAATAGTCTCCATGGGTACAACATCACCAATGCACTTGCTAATAAACTCGCTCAACGAATCAGCGTATACATCAATGTTGATGTCTGAGGCTATCCGGAACATATCCCAGTCCACGTGATCGAAGCAATCTTGAAGCATGGAATCAGATTGGTCGGACCAGCGTTGAACAGACCTGAGCACGGGCATTTCCTGTTTAAGTTTCTGTCTATAGGCTGGGAGCAACAAAATGGAGTCATGGTCAGATTTGCTAAAAGGAGGGCGAGGGAGGGCTTTGCTTCGCGGAAGTAGCAATGATCCAGAATGCTGCCAGTCCGGGTCGTGCATTCGATATGCTGATAAAATTTAGGGAGCCTTGTTTTCAGATTAGCTTTGTTAAAATCCCCAGCTACAATAAATGCATCCTCAGGATATGTGGTTTCCAGTTTACATAGAGTTCAATGAAGTTCTTTCAGGACCGTCGAGGTACTTGCTTGGGGGGGGATATACACGGCTGTGATTATAATCTAAGAGAATTCTCTTGGTCGATAATGCTGTCGGCATTTGATTGTAAGGAATTCTAGGTCAGGTGAATAAGAGGACTTGAGTTCCTGTATGTTGTTATGATCACACCACAACTCATAATCATAAAGCTTACACTCCCGCCCTTCTTCTTACCAGAGAGTTGTTTGTTTCTGTCGGCATGATGCGTGAAGAAACTGGGTGGCTACACCAACTGATAACGTATCCCGAGTGAGCCATGTTTCCGTGAAACAGAGAATGTTACAATCTCTGATGTCTCTCTGGAAGGCAACCCTTGCTCGGATTTCATCTACCTTGTTGTAAAGAGACTGGACATTGGCGAGTAGTATACTTGGGAGCGGTGAGCGATGTGCCCGTCACAGAGCCTGACCAGAACACTGCTACCTCTGCGGTGCTGTTCTTTTGGGTTGCCTACTGGGATCTGATCCATTGTTCTGGGTGGTGGTCCAAACAGAGGATCTGCTTCGGGAAAGTCGTATTCCTGGTCGTAATGTTGGTAAGTTGACATTGCTCTTATATCCAATAGTTCTTCCCGGCTGTATGTAATAAGACTTCAGATTTCCTGGGGTAACAGTGTAAGAAATAATACATAGAAAAACAAAATACTGCATAGTTTTCTAAGAATGCGAAGCGAGGCGACTATCTCTGTTGGCGCCAAAATACTTTGTGGCTAAAGATGACCTTATACACAGCTAACTCACTCTCTGTTTGTGTCATGTATACTCCCTCTCCGGCGCTCAGGGTCACCAGGCTGCTCATTATTACGCACACCTGTCACCATCGTTATGCGCACCAGTGCCTCATCACTCACCTGGACTCCATCACCTGCCTGATTACCTTCCCTATATATGTCACTCCCTTTGTTTTTTTCCCCTAGGCGTTAATTGTTTCTGTTTCAGTGTTTCATGTCTGTACGCTACATGTGTTTTTATTTATTTTACTTAACATTTATTTAACTTGGCAAGTCAGTTAAGAAAAATTCTTACTTACAATGACGGCCTACCAAAAGGGAAAAGACCTCCTACAGGGATGGGGTCTGGGATTAAAAAACTAAATAACATATAAATATAGAACAAACACATCACGGCAAGAGAGATAACACAACGCTACATAAATAGAGACCTAAGACAACAACATAGCAAGGTAGCATGACAACACAGCATGGTAGCAACACAACATGACAACAACATGGTAGCAGCACAACATGGTAGCAGCACAAAACATGGTACACACATTATTGGGCACAGACAACTGCACAAAGGGCAAGAAGGTAGAGACAACAATACATCACGCAAAGCAGCCACAACTGTCATTAAGAGTGTCCATGAATGAGTCTTTGAATGAAGAGATTGAGATAAAACTGTCCTGTTTGAGTGTTTGTTGCAGCTCGTTCCAGTCGCTAGGTGCAGCGAACTAAAAAGACGAGAGACCCAGGGAAGTGTGTGCTTTGGGGACCTTTAACAGAATGTGACTGGCAGAACGGGTGTTTATGTGGAGGATGTGGGCTGCAGTAGACTTCTCAGATAGTGGGGGGTGAGGCCTAAGAGGGTTTTATACAGTATATAAGAATCAACCAGTGGGTCTTGCGATGGGTATACAGAGATGACCAGTTTACAGAGGATTATAGAGTGCAGTGATGTGTCCTATAAGGAGCATTGGTGGCAAATCTGATGGCCGAATGGTAAAGAACATCTAGCCGCTCGAGAGCACCCTTACCTGCTGATCTATAAATGATGTCGCCGTAATCTAGCATGGGTAGGTTGGTTATTTAATTAGGGTTAGTTTGGTAGCTGTGGTTAAAGAGGAGCGATTACGACAGAGGAAACTAAGTCTAGATTTAACTTTAGCCTGCAGCTTTGATATGTTTCTTGTTTTGTTCCTCGTCTTATTTATAATTAAAGTCACTCCCTGTTCTTGCTTCCCGACTCCCAGTGTCGGGTCCGGATGTTGCTACCGGAGCAACTGGGGATGGCTCAGCTGGCTCGTCAGGCTTCCATGCCTCAGCATGTCAGGTTTACAAGACCCGGTTGGCCCGTCAAGCATTCGGTGACGAGTCTACCGAGGATGCCTCAGCTAGCCCAACAGGCTTCCATGCCTCAGCTGGTTCGACATGTTCACAAGACTCGGTAGGCTCAGCAGGCTCCCATGCCTCAGCTAGTTTGTCAGGCTCCCATGAAACACTGGGGTGCCAGGTGGTTAGAGGTAACCTAAGGATCACAGAGTACCTTCTAGACCATGTAACCAATTTAGTCTATCCCTTTTTCCCTTTTCTCTTTGTACAACTCAGGTTATCTGGAGTCATTCCACAATGCCCTGCTGAAAAATACACCAAAGCGGTGCACCAAATACACCAAAGCCCCCCCCAGCCCACTTTGTTGACTTATCTTTCCTCTCAAAAGCAGCTCCCAATGTCCCCTCATTGTCCCTTAACAATGGGCTAGCCGGACCCATTCGGTTGATACCTTTAACAACAAAGGCGTGCTGCCCAACTTCCCTTCCACAAAAAGTGTAAAATGCTAATGCCACAACCATGTTTTTCCAGGAGACATTCAGTACCAGCAAATATTCTGCAAGAGGAAGAAACAGTTGGTGGTTAAGAAGCCCAACAACAGTTTCAGCAGTCTTATCCAGTTGGCCGTTCACCGCAGACAGGACAAGCCCATCGCCATAAGCACAAAGAGTCTCAGCTTCCTCAGCCCACCATGCCGAACACAATTGCCAGTGTACCGAAGCCGGATAATGGACTATGGCTGTGATTCACAGGCTGCCTGTGTAAAGGCAACCAGTGTGGCTCAGCATAAGACCATGTAGAACACACAGGAGGCTGCTGAGGGGAGGACAGCTCATAATAATGGCTGGAACGGAGCAAATGAAATGGCATCAAACACATGGAAACCGTGTGTTTGATGTATTTGATACCATTCCACTACCACTACCACAAGCCCGTTCTCCCCAATTAAGAGCTACCCTCCTGTAGGTTTTCGCTCCAACCCCAGTTGTAATTTACCTGGTTCAGCTTATCAACCAGCTAATTATTAGAATCAGGTATACAAGATTAGGAATGGAGTTGGAGAGCTCTGATTTAGAACCACTATAAATAATTATGGATCTTGACATTTGTCTGCGCTTATGGATCCACAGAGGACAACAACATGGTAGCAGCACAACATGGTAGCAGCACAAAACATGGTGCAAACATTATTGGGCACAGACAACAGCACAAAGGGCAAGCAGGTAGAGACAACAAGACATCACGCAAAGCAGCCACAACTGTCAGTAAGAGTGTCCATGATTGAGTCTTTGAATGAAGAGATTGAGATAAAACTGTCCAGATTGAGTGTTTGATGCAGCTCGTTCCAGTCACTAGGTGCAGCGAACTGAAAAGATGAGTGACCTAAGGATATGTGTGCTTTCGGGACCTTTAACAGAATGTGACTGGCTGCAGTAGATATCTCAGATAATGGGGAGTGAGGACTAAGAGGGTTTTATTAACAAGAATCAACAAGTGTGTCTTGCGACGGGTATACAGAGATGACCAGTTTATAGAGGACTATAGAGTGCAGTGATGTGCACTATAAGGAGCATTGGTGGCAAATCTGATAGCTGAATGTTAATGAACATCTAGCATCTCTAGATCGACCTTACCTGCCGATCTATAAATGATGTCTCCGTAATCTAGCATGGGTAGGATGGTCATCTGAATCAGGGTTAGTTTGGCAGCTGGGGTGAAAGAGGAGCAATTACGATAGTGGAAACCAAATCTAGATTTAACTTTAGCCTGCAGCTTTGACATGTGCTGAGAGAAGGACAGTGTACCGTCTAGCCATACTCCCAAGTACTTGTTTGAGGTGACTACCTCAAGCTCTAAACCCTCAGAAGTAGTAATCACACGTGTAAGAGAGATGCTTTCTTCTTACCAAACCACATGACCTTTATTTTGGTGGTGTTCAGAACAAGGTTAAGGGTAGAGAAAGCTTGTTGGACAATAAGGAAGCTTTTTTGTAGAGCATTTAACACAGAATCTGGGGAGGGGCCAACTGAGTATAAAACTATGTAATTTGTATATAAATGGATGAGAGAGTTCCTACTGCCTGAGCTATGTTGTTGATGTAAATTGAGAAGAGTGTGGGGACTAAGATTGAGCCTTGGGATACTCCCTTTGTGACAGGCAGTGGCTGAGACAGCAGATTTTTTATACACTGCACTCTTTGAGGGAGTTGGTTAGCAAACCAGGCCAAAAAACCCTCAGAGACACCAATACTCCTTAGCCGGCCCACAAGAATGGAATGGTCTACCGTATCAAAAGCTTTGGCCAAGTCATTAAAAATAGCAGCACAACATTGCTTAGGATCAAGGGCAATGGTGACATCATTGAGGAACTTTAAGGTTGCAGTGACACATCCATAACCAGAGCGGAAACCAGATTGCATTCCAGAGAGAATACTATAGACATCAATAAAGCCAGTCAGTTGATTATTGACAAGTTTTTCAAACACTTTTGATAAACAGGGCAAAATAGAAATAGGCCTATAACAGTTAGGATCAGTGTAACTGATGTGAAATGGCTAGCTAGTTAGCGGTGTTCGCGCTAAATAGCGTTTCAATCGGTGACGTCACTTGCTCTGAGACCTTGAAGTAGTAGTTCCGAAGTAGTAGTAGGACGGTCTAAAATTATACTGTTACATTAGCTTGATCTCCCCTTTAAATGAAGAATGAACCGTGGCTGCCTTCCAAGCATTAGGAACCTCCCCAGAAAGGAGAGACAGGTTAAAAAGGTTTGAGATAGGCTTGGCAATGATAAGGGCAGCAACCTTAAAGAAGAAAGCATCTCAACCATCTGACCCAGATGTTTTCTGGGGGTCAAGTTTCAGGAGCTCCATTAGCACCTCGGACTCAGTGACTGCCTGCAGGGAGAAACTTTGTAGCGGGGCAGGGGAAAAAGAGGGAGAAGCATCGGGGATAGTCACATTTCCACAGGGGGTGAGAGATGAGGAAATGTTAGATGGGCAAGGAGGCATGGCTGAGTCAAATAGAAATCCTGACTTAATGAAGTAGTGACTAAAGAGCTCAGCCATGTGCTTCTTGTCAGTAGCAACCACATCATCAACTTTAAGGGACATGGGCAGCTGTGAGGAGGAGGGTTTATTCTCCAGGTCTTTAACCATTTTCCAGAACTTCTTGGGGTAAGACCCACAGAGAGAACTGCTCCTTAACGTAACTCACTTTGGCCTTCCAGACAGCCTGAGTTTGAGTTTGAGTTTATTTTTTATTTTTACAGGGACAGTGCACATTAATCAACGTTTCAGTAAAAGTGCCGGTTTTAGCCAGCCGGCTAATTTTCAACCGCAGTCCCTGGGCAGGTTATTAAAAACAATTATAATATAGACAATAGCAACATAGAACAAGCAAAACATAGCAACATAGGACAAGCAAGACATAGCATACAGATAGAGCAACATAGGACAAGAAAAACGTAGCATACAGACAGACCAACATAGAACAAAAAGCAGCAAGACAAAATGCATAAAAGCAACAAAGTGTTTCCACACCTCACAAGCTACAGACAACAGACAACATGGAAAGCGGCAACACACAGCTAGGGACCATGTTCACAAATCTGATTGACCTTTAGCCATGTCTTCAAGCATTTTGTGAAAGTGTGATATGTGGTGCAGTTATGTGTGTCTGATGGCAGTGTATTCCAGACATGGGAAGCTCTCACAGAGAATGCAGATTTACTAAAGGTGCTTTTCCTTAGGGGAACTATACAGTCACCTCTCATGGCAGACCTTGTGGATCTGCTGCCATATGTCTGGGTTTTCTGTTTAACAAAAATATTACATTTACATTTACATCATTTACATTTAAGTCATTTAGCAGACGCTCTTATCCAGAGCGACTTACAAATTGGTGCATTCACCTTATGACATCCAGTGGGACAGTCACTTAACAATAGAGCATCTAAAACTAAGGGGGGGGTGGGGTGAGAGGGATTACTTATCCTATCCTAGGTATTCCTTAAAGAGGTGGGGTTTCAGGTGTCTCCGGAAGGTGGTGATTGACTCCGCTGTCCTGGCGTCGTGAGGGAGTTTGTTCCACCATTGGGGGGGCCAGGGCAGCGAACAGTTTTGACTGGGCTGAGCGGGAGCTGTACTTCCTCAGTGGTAGGGAGGCGAGCAGGCCAGAGGTGGATGAACGCAGTGCCCTTGTTTGGGTGTAGGGCCTGATCAGAGCCTGGAGGTACTGAGGTGCCGTTCCCCTCACAGCTCCGTAGGCAAGCACCATGGTCTTGTAGCGGATGCGAGCTTCAACTGGAAGCCAGTGGAGAGAACGGAGGAGCGGGGTGACGTGAGAGAACTTGGGAAGGTTGAACACCAGACGGGCTGCGGCGTTCTGGATGAGTTGAAGGGGTTTAATGGCACAGGCAGGGAGCCCAGCCAACAGCGAGTTGCAGTAATCCAGACGGGAGATGACAGGTGCCTGGATTAGGACCTGCGCCGCTTCCTGTGTGAGGCAGGGTCGTACTCTGCGGATGTTGTAGAGCATGAACCTACAGGAACGGGCCACCGCCTTGATGTTGGTTGAGAACGACAGGGTGTTGTCCAGGATCACGCCAAGGTTCTTGGCGCTCTGGGAGGAGGACACAATGGAGTTGTCAACCGTGATGGCGAGATCATGGAACGGGCAGTCCTTCCCCGGGAGGAAGAGCAGCTCCGTCTTGCCGAGGTTCAGCTTGAGGTGGTGATCCGTCATCCACACTGATATGTCTGCCAGACATGCAGAGATGCGATTCGCCACCTGGTCATCAGAAGGGGGAAAGGAGAAGATTAATTGTGTGTCGTCTGCATAGCAATGATAAGAGAGACCATGTGAGGTTATGACAGAGCCAAGTGACTTGGTGTATAGCGAGAATAGGAGAGGGCCAAGAACAGAGCCCTGGGGGACACCAGTGGTGAGAGCGCGTGGTGAGGAGACAGATTCTCGCCACGCCACCTGGTAGGAGCGACCTGTCAGGTAGGACGCAATCCAAGCGTGGGCCGCGCCGGAGATGCCCAACTCGGAGAGGGTGGAGAGGAGGATCTGATGGTTCACAGTATCGAAGGCAGCCGATAGATCTAGAAGGATGAGAGCAGAGGAGAGAGAGTTAGCTTTAGCAGTGCGGAGCGCCTCCGTGATACAGAGGAGAGCAGTCTCAGTTGAATGACTAGTCTTGAAACCTGACTGATTTGGATCAAGAAGGTCATTCAGAGAGAGATAGCGGGAGAGCTGGCCAAGGACGGCACGTTCAAGAGTTTTGGAGAGAAAAGAAAGAAGGGATACTGGTCTGTAATTGTTGACATCGGAGGGATCGAGTGTAGGTTTTTTCAGAAGGGGTGCAACTCTCGCTCTCTTGAAGACGGAAGGGACGTAGCCAGCGGTCAGGGATGAGTTGATGAGCGAGGTGAGGTAAGGGAGAAGGTCTCCGGAAATGGTCTGGAGAAGAGAGGAGGGGATAGGGTCAAGCGGGCAGGTTGTTGGGCGGCCGGCCGTCACAAGACGCGAGATTTCATCTGGAGAGAGAGGGGAGAAAGAGGTCAGAGCACAGGGTAGGGCAGTGTGAGCAGAACCAGCGGTGTCGTTTGACTTAGCAAACGAGGATCGGATGTCGTCGACCTTCTTTTCAAAATGGTTGACGAAGTCATCTGCAGAGAGGGAGGAGGGGGGAGGGGGCGGAGGATTCAGGAGGGAGGAGAAGGTGGCAAAGAGCTTCCTAGGGTTAGAGGCAGATGCTTGGAATTTAGCGTGGTAGAAAGTGGCTTTAGCAGCAGAGACAGAGGAGGAAAATGTAGAGAGGAGGGAGTGAAAGGATGCCAGGTCCGCAGAGAGGCGAGTTTTCCTCCATTTCCGCTCGGCTGCCCGGAGCCCTGTTCTGTGAGCTCGCAATGAGTCATCGAGCCACGGAGCGGGAGGGAGGACCGAGCCGGCCTGGAGGATAGGGGACATAGAGAGTCAAGGGATGCAGAGAGGGAGGAGAGGAGGGTTGAGGAGGCAGAATCAGGAGATAGGTGGGAGAAGGTTTGAGCGGAGGGAAGAGATGATAGGATGGAAGAGGAGAGAGTAGCGGGGAGAGAGAGCGAAGGTTGGGACGGCGCGATACCATCCAGTAGGGGCAGTGTGGGAGGTGTTGGATGAGAGCGAGAGGGAAAAGGATACAAGGCAGTGGTCGGAGACTTGGAGGGGAGTTGCAATGAGGTTAGTGGAAGAACAGCATCTAGTAAAGATGAGGTCGAGCGTATTGCCTGCCTTGTGAGTAGGGGGAAGGTGAGAGGGTGAGGTCAAAGAGGAGAGGAGTGGAAAGAAGGAGGCAGAGAGGAAAGAGTCAAAGGTAGACGTGGGGAGGTTAAAGTCGCCCAGAACTGTGAGAGGTGAGCCGTCCTCAGGAAAGGAGCTTATCAAGGCATCAAGCTCATTGATGAACTCTCCGAGGGAACCTGGAGGGCGATAAATGATAAGGATGTTAAGCTTGAAAGGGCTAGTAACTGTGACAGCATGGAATTCAAAGGAGGCGATAGACAGATGGGTAAGGGGAGAAAGAGAGAATGACCACTTGGGAGAGATGAGGATCCCGGTGCCACCACCCCGCTGACCAGACGCTCTCGGGGTGTGCGAGAACACGTGGGCGGACGAAAGAGAGCAGTAGGAGTAGCAGTGTTGTCTGTGGTGATCCATGTTTCCGTCAGTGCCAAGAAGTCGAGGGACTGGAGGGAGGCATAGGCTGAGATGAACTCTGCCTTGTTGACCGCAGATTGGCAGTTCCAGAGGCTACCGGAGACCTGGACCTCCACGTGGGTCGTGCGCTGGGACCACCAGAGTAGGGTGGCCGCGGCCACGCGGTGAGGAGCGTTTGTATGGTCTGTGCAGAGAGGAGAGAACAGGGATAAACAGACACATAGTTGACAGGCTACAGAAGAGGCTACGCTAATGCAAAGGAGATTGGAATGACAAGTGGACTACACGTCTCGAATGTTCAGAAAGTTAAGCTACGTAGCAAGAATCTTATTGACTAAAATGATTAAAATGATACAGTACTGCTGAAGTAGGCTAGCTGGCAGTGGGTGCGTTGTTGACACTACACTAATCAAGTCGTTCCGTTGAGTGTAATAGTTTCTGCAGTGTTGCTATTCGGGGGCTAGCAGGCTAGCTAGCAGTGTTGTTTACGTTACGTTGCGTTAAAAGAACGACAATAGATGGCTAGCGAACCTAGAAAATCGCTCTAGACTACACAATTATCTTTGATACAAAGACGGCTATGTAGCTAGCTAAGTAGCTAGCTACGATCAAACAAATCAAACCGTTGTACTGTAATGAAATGAAGTGAAAATGTGATACTACCTGTGAATGCGACCGGGTAGTTGAGTTCTATACAGAAGACGTTGGCTAGCGTTGGCTAGCTAGCAGAGTCACCTACGTTAAGGACGACAAATAGCTGGCTAGCTAACCTCGGTAAATTAAGATAATCACTCTAAGACTACACACTCTAAACCTAAACAACACAATTATCTTGGATACGATGATACGAAGACAGCAAAGACAGCTATGTAGCTAGCTAACAATAAACTAATCAAGTCGTTCAGTTGAGTGTAATAGTTTCTCCAGTGCAGCTAATCAGTGGACGTTAGCTAGCTGGCTAGTGAAGACTACGTTAGGACGGCGAAATACGATAATTACGCAATTATCTTTGATACAAAGACGGCTATGTAGCTAGCTGAGAAGAAATTGCTAAGATAAGACAAATCAAACCGTTGTGATATAATGAAATATAATGAAAAAGTTATACTACCCGTGGGAACGAAGTGCAGATGCGACCACTCGCTCCAACCATTAAGGATCTTGAATACAAGACATGCGTCGGTGTATTGCACAAGATTTTCCCAACTCAAGAGCTCATGCTTTCTAAGGATGTGACAATGATGATGGCTATTGGGCTTCCTATTAAGCACTTTGAGAGCCTGTTTGTAGACAGACTGAATAGGTTTTAATGTTGTATAGCAAGCTTGGGCCCAACTAGTCAAGCAGTATGTTAAGTGGGGGAGTATCATAGAGTTGACGTACAGTTTTGCTACCTCTGTAGTCAAACAATTTCGTATAAATCGGAAATTAGCTAGGTTGAATTTAGTTATTTGAATTACCTTTTTCACATGCTTTTTAAAAGAGAGGTTGTTATCAAGTATGATGCCAAGGTACTTAAAATCGGATACCACCTGGAGCTTCTCCCCTGACACAGACATCTGGCTCAGTAGCATCTGTTGCCCTCTTTGTGAAGAACATGCAAACAGTTTTTTTCACATTGAGATGCAAACACGAGTCACTGAGCTACATTGTAACCTGGACCATTACAGTAGTGAGTTCTTGTGCAGCTTGTTGTTTGCTCTTTGCATGCACATATATCACTGTATCATCTGCATACATTTGAACTTCAGACCCAGTACAGACAGAAGGCAGATCATTAATGTACAGGCTGAACAGGAGGGGCCCCAGTATTGACCCTTGGGGCACGCCCACATCATAGCTTCGAGTGCACTTATTTCTCATTTTCCTGAACGATAGCCAGTCAGCCTGAGTATGTGTGTGCCGACCCTTTCCCCAATGCAATTCTTGAAGTGGCGAAACTCTGCAAGATCACGGTTGAACCAGGTGCTGAACCTGTTTTTAATTCTAATTTTCTTTATGGGGGCGTTTGTTAAAAATACCACTGAAAATATTAAAAAAGAAGGTCCAAGCATCATTTACAGAGGGGATCAAGCTTGATTCTATACCATTTTACAGAGGCCAGTTCATGAAGGAAGGCTTGCTCATTAAAGTTTTTTAGCAAGTGTCTATGACAAATTAGGACAAGTCGTTTCACTGATCAGCCATTATGAACACAGGCTGTAAAACAGTGACCCCTAAGGTCATTACAGAAAACACCAGACTGTATACATATCAGGATAATTTGTGAGGATAACATCAAGGAAATGAGCCTTTTCTGTGTGTTTGGAGTCATACCTTGTGGGATTGGTAATAATCTGAGAAAGATTTAGGTAGTCCCATTGCTTTAGGACTTGGTCAGGTGGTATAAGCATGTCCCAGTTTAGGTCACCTAGCAGGACAAATTCAGACTTAGTGTAAGGGGCAAAGAGAGAGCTTAGGGCAGGTAGGGTACAGGCCAGTGCTGATGGAGGACGAAAGCACCCAGCAACAGCCAACAATTTAAAAATAGCAAATAAAATTGTTTGGGGACAGACTTGGTAGAGCACTGAAGGTGATCCTTGGTAAAATGTGCCACTCCCCCACCTTTGGAAGATCTTTCTTGCCGAAAAAAGGTTATAACTAGAAACGTTAACATCAGTATTCAAAACGCTCTTCCTTAAAACTTCTTGACGCTACCCATCCCTTAATAAGCTCTTGGTGTTAGGGGGCAGTATTTTCATTTTTGGAGAAAAAAAAACGTTCCCGTTTTAAACAGGATATTTTGTCGGGAAAAGATGCTAGAATATGCTTATAATTGACAGCTTTCGATAGAAAACACTCTAACATTTCCAAAACTGTAAAGATATTGTCTGTGAGTATAACAGAACTGATGTTGCAGGCGAAAGCCTGAGAAAAATCCAATCCGGAAGTGCCCCAGGTTTTGAAAGCTCTGAAGTTCCAATGACTCCCTATTCAGCTCTGAATGTACCATCAACGAGCTTACACTTTCTACGTATTCTCCAAGGTGTCTACAGCATTGTGACATAGTTTTGCACATTTCTGTTGAAGAATAGCCATAGGCGGCCACATTGAGTAAGTGGTCACCTGGTGGCTCTGAGATAAATTCTTGCGGAAAATACAGAGGTGGCCATTATTCCAATCGGTCCTAGTGAAAAACAAATTGTCCCAACGTATATATTATCGAATAGATATTAGAAAAACACCTTGAGGATGGTATCTAAACAACGTTTGCCATGTTTCAGTCGATATTATGGAGCTATTTTGGAATATTTTTCGGCGTTGTGGTGACCGCAATTTCCGGGGGATTTCTCAGCCAAACGTGAAGAACAAACGGAGCTATTTCACCTACAAAAATAATATTTTGGGAAAAATGAACTTTGGCTGTCTACCTGGGAGTATTGTGAATGAAAACATCCGAAGTGCATCAAAGGTAAACTATTTAATTTGACTGCTTTTCTGATTTCCGTGACAAGGTTGCCTGCTGCTAGAAAGGCGTAATGATATGCTAGGCTATGATAAACTTACACAAATGCTTGTCTAGCATTGGCTGTAAAGCATATTTTGAAAATCTGAGATGACAGGGTGATCGAAAATCAGAAAAGGAATTAATTGTTTACCTTTGTTTACCTTTGATGATCTTCGGATGTTTTCACTCACGAGACTCCCAGTTACACAACACATGTTCCTTTTGTTCCATAAAGATTATTTTTATATCCAAAATACCTCTGTTTGTTTGGCGCATTATGTTCAGAAATCCACAGGAAAGAGCGGTCACGACAACGCAGACAAATTCCAAATAATATCCGTAATGTCCACAGAAACATGTTAAACGTTTTTTATAATCAATCCTCAGGTGGTTTCTAAACTATATAATCGATAATATATCAACCGCAAATGTCTTTCACAGTAGGAGAGGGAAAAACAATAGCTGTCCAAATTCTGTTGCGCGAGCAAAACTCATGTGACCACTTGACTGTATGGCTGTAAAGCGGTCACCCTCCATCACCACCCCGGAGGTGGAAATACAATGACCCAGGAAGGAAACAGCCTGTTTGAAGAACACACATTTCTCGTCCTTGCAATTCAGGTCATGCTCCAGCAGTCACCCAAGTACCTTACGCACCAGAGACACATGCGCCGCTCGTGTGGCAGAATAGATCAATATGTCATCGATGTACACTACCACTCCCTGCCTGAGCAGGTCTCGGAGAATCTCATCTACGAAGGATTGGAAGATGGATGGAGCATTTTTCAACCCATATGGCATGACGCGGTACTCATAATGACCAGATGTAGTACTAAATGCGATTTTACACTCTTTTTGATTTGATTTGATTTGATTTCTCCTCCCCGGATACGCACCAGATTATACGCACTCAGGTCCAGTTTTGTGAAGAAGCGTGCCCTGTGAAATGATTCCAACGCTGTAGCGATGAGAGGTAGTGGGTAACTAAACCCCACTGTGATGGAATTTAGACCTCGATAATCAATGCAAGGACGCAGACCTCCCTCCTTCTTCTTCACAAAAAAAAAGAAGCTTGAGGAGACAGGTGATGCGGAGGGCTGAATGTATCTCCGTCCCAGCGATTCAGCAACATATGTCTCCATAGCTACTGTCTCCTCCTCAGACAATGGATACATGCGACTCCTAGGAAGTGCAGCGTTCTCCAGGAGGTCTATCGCGCAGTCCCCTCAACGATGGGGTGGTAATTGGGTCGCCTTCTTTTTACTGAAGGTGATAGCCAAATCGGCATATTCAGAGGGAATGCGCACGGTGGAAACCTGGACTCTCTACCGTAGTCACACCAACGGCAACTCCTATATACCTGCCTGAACACTCTTCTGACCACCCCTTAAGAGCCCCCTGTCGCCAGGAAATCACCGGGTTGTGCTGAGCTAGCCAGGGAATTCCCAACACCACTGGAAACACAGGTGAATCGATAAGGAACAGACTAATCTGCTCCTTATGACTCCTCTGCGTTACCATGTCCAGTGGCACCGTGGCCTCCCTGACCACTCCTGACCTTAATGGTTGGCTATCTAAGGAGTGCACGGAGAAAGGTAGGTCTAACGACACAAGGGGAATCCCTAGCCTTAACGCGAGCCCCCGATCCATGAAATTCCCAGCTGTACCTGAATCGACTAGCGCCTTATGCTGTAGAGAGGGAGAAAAACCAGGGAAAGAGGTTAACACATGCATATGACCGACAGGAAGCTCTGGGTGAGTCTGGTGCTGACTCACCTGGGGTGATCGAGTAGTGCTCCGCCTGCCCTCCCGACTCCCAGACGAGGTCCTCCAGCACCGGTCGGCCTTGTGTCCTCGCCGACCACAACTGGTGCAGGATGACACTCCTCCTCCGGTCCCCCTCGAAGCCGCCCCACATAACTCCATAGGGATAGGCGCAGGAGGGCTGGGAGGTGGAAACGACAGGACCGGTCCCGAACGACCGCAGGCAGCCAGCAGGTTGTCAAGACGGATGGCCATGTCGATGAGCTCATCCAGCGTGAAGGTGGTGTCCCGACATGCTAGCTCCCTGTGGACGTCCTCCCTGAGGCTGCGTCGGAAATGGTCTATCAAGGCCCTGTCGTTCCACCCGGCTCCTGCGGTCAAGGTCCTGAACTCCAGGGCAAAGTCCTGCGCGCTCCTCATCTCCTGACGCAGGTGGAACAGCTGTTTACCCACCGCACGACCCTCTGGTGGGTGGTCAAATACAGCTCGGAATCGGCGGGTGAACTCGGGGTAATGATCCCTCGCCGAGTCTGGACCAGTCCAAACTGCCTTTGCCCACTCTAGGGCTCGTCCAGTCAGACAGGAGACGAGGGCACTCACGCTCTCGTCTCCGGAGGGAGTAGGACGATCGCCAGTTAAAGTTCCAGTTGTAGGAGGAAACCCTGACACCCCGCCGCCGTTCCATCATACTCCCGTGAGAGCACCAGCCGAAGAGCCCCGGAGCCGGATGCAGTAGCAGGAACAGAAGGTGCCACTCCTCTCCCATCGATCCATCCTCTCCATCATTAGATCCATTGCAGAACCAGTCCTGTGGAGAACACTGGTATGATGGAGGACCTTTTCCTCCATCGATGGGAGAGGAGGTGCGGCTGCTCCTGCTGATTCCATGTCAAGGTGTGGGATTCTGTTACGCGGGACTAGGTGGGTGAAGGAATCAGACGCAGAGAGTTACACTGGGGAAAAGTGCTCTTTACTTCGGCACACAAAATGATAAGCCCAACAATACAGGCAACAACGTGACAAACTAAAAACCACAGGGTGCCAAGTTAAGAAAATAAATCCACCTCTACGTAAACTGCACACATAAAGACAATCCCGCACAAAACAAGGGTGGGTCCACCTAATAAAAATAGGGAAGCTCATTAAACCAAACAACAGAAACACAGGTGAAACTAATAAGACAAAACAAACAGACAAACGAAAAAGGGATTGGTGGCGGCTAGTAGGACGGTGACGACGACCGCTGAGCACCGCACGAACAGGCAGAGGAGCCAACTTCGGCGGAAGTGACAGACACCTTGAGGAAGCGATAGGAAAAGGAATCTGGTTGATATCCCTTTAAATGGAGCAATGGGAGGCTATGGAACATGGAGTTTTCAAAATAGAAGCCACTTCATGGTTTGATTTTCTCAGGGTTTCGCTTGCAATATCAGTTATGTTATACTCACAGACAATATTTTGACAGTTTTGGAAACGTTAGAGTGTTTTCTATCCTAATATATCAATTGTATGCATATTCTAGCATCTGGTCCTGAGAAATAGGCTGTTTACTTTGGGAACGTTATTTTTCCAAACATAAAAATAGTGCCCCCTAGCTTCAAAAGTTTATTAACCACGTCTCAGTATTGACCAACACATCTGGATTGGCGCTGTGAGCCCTTTCAATGTATCCTTTGAGGTAATAAGCTTCTAGTGTTAACGTGCAGAAAACCCAGGCTTTTACAAGAGCAGAAATCAGTGAAGCAGATATCAGAGCGCAAGTCAGATTTGGGTCTAGCAACTGTAGATGGGCCAGGGTGTACATGCACATTTCCAGATATCATCAACAGTAATACAATCAAGGCATGGCATAGGACAGGGAGAGATCTGCAGTGCTGATTTATGACATCTGAATGTGCATCAGATGGCAACAAGATCATATTGTACAGCAATTTCATCAGGTAACATGAATACAATGCCGGCGAGAGGTGGTTAGAATGGAATGGGAGGCCAAAAGTCTGTGTAATCAATAGAGAGTCAGAGTCCTGAGTGTGGGAACAAACATAGTCTGTCCCATGGTTGGGTAAAGAAAGTTCGTAGTCAACAAAGCATGCAGGAGTCATGAGGCAAATAGCGAAATAGCAAAATGCACAAGAAAAAAATCAAATATATAACGACTTGGGGCTAGCCATTGTAAGTTCAGAGTCACTCGCCCCACCAGTGCCTGTGTGCTGGAGGTGAGCGAAAGTTCGGGAGAGAGGATGATGGAGGGTATCTGTACCAGACAGGGGGATACAATCAGAGCAGAGGGTGAACAGATCGCCAGGTGGAATCCAAGCAGCAGTGCAGCAGGAAGGGGCTTCAAGGCCTCTGGGTTTGGGTGGAGTAGCCTTCCATTTGTTGTGCTCAAAGGCTTCGACACTTTTCGCTTCACATGTCAGTGCTAATTGAAGTTGTATCTCTTTGTCCTAGCAAGCTTGGTAGCTTTCAGTCTCAGTTCCAGGTTGGATGGTGTTTTCAGGTTTCTGTTTGTTTCCCAAAGCATTTGCTCTATAGTTTGGGAATAATAATCCTTGGGTGTAGGAAGCATTCCAGGTAATTCCGTCTAAAATCTGGTTGTAGGTTTGGAGTTTTGACTTGGAGTGAAGGCTCTAAAAACCTGTTTTCGCTTTTCATTATGGGATATTGTGTGTAGATTGATGAGCATTTTTATTTATTTAATCCATTTTAGAATAAGGCTGTAATATAATTAACAAAATGTGGCAAAAGTTCAGGGGCCTGAATACTTTCCTTATGGAGACTTAATGCCAAAAACAGGGGCTTAAATTCATACATGTTATAGGTACTGTATGCTTGTCATCGGTAAGGACTAGGTCGTTGTTTTAGGATAGAAATAAACAGAAGAGAGAACTTGGTTCAGCCTGCTTTCCAACAAACACTGAGAGACAAATTCACCTTTCAGCAGGACAATTACCTAAAACACAAGGCCAAATATATGCTGGAATTGCTTACTTAGATGACATTGAATGTGAACTAGTTACAGTTCTGACTTAAATCGGCTTGAAAATCTATGGAAATACTTGAAAATGGCTATATAGCAATGATCAACAACCAACTTGACAGAGCTTGAAGAATATGTTAAAGAATAATGGGCAAATATTATACATTCCGGGTGTGGAAAGCTCTTAAAGACTTACCCAGAAATACTCACAACTGTAATGACTGCCAAAAGTGATTCTAACATGTATTTACTCAGGGTGTTGAATATGTATGGTATCTAATCAAGATATATTAGTGTTTAGTTTTCCATTAATAAAAAAACACGTTTTTTCCACTTAGAGTATTTTGTGTAGATCGTTGACAATTAAATTCATTTTAATCCCACTTTGTAACACAATAAAATGTGGAAAAAGTCAAGGGGTGTGAATACTTTTTGAAGGCAATGTACATAACATTAGAGTAAGACTCTGTTACACAGCAATTATTTTCAGACAAATTACAAACATGTATTTTCTTTTTGAGTAAACACTCAACCATTTTACATCACATGTACCTATCCACTTAATCACTTCCCTTTAATCCACCAAGCTGTAATATCGGTTTATCCCACTAGGGAATCTCCTCTATCATTTCCTTGTAACCATATGTACTACTGTTTGTTTATGAATTTCTGTGATGATTTAGTTAGTTAATAAATAAATGATTGAGAAAATTAATATATGGATGATTCATAGTGAAGACTGGGTTTGTGCAGATAACCAACAATTTATGATGTTTGGAATGAGACTAACGTGAGGTAAAGAATAATTCATTAATTAGAAGACTAATTGATCAGATATTAAAATATCTGAACGTTATATTAGGAAAAATATAACTTTGTAATCTGAATATTTTCCTTGGTGCCCCGACTTCCTAGTTAATTACATTTACGTGATTAGTTTAACCTCTTGCTCCTACCTGGCACGCAGGCGTCCCATCTAGAGCTCTGGAAATGCAAATGCACTACGCTAAATGCTAATAGTATTAGTTAAAACTCAAACGTTCATTAAAATACACATGCAGGGTATTGAATTAAAGCTACACTCGTTGTGAATCCAGGCAACAAGTCAGATTTTTAAAATGCTTTTCGGCGAAAGCATGAGAAGCTATTATCTGATAGCATGTAACACCCCAAAAGACCCGCAGGGGACGTAAACAAAATAATTAGCATAGTCGGCGCTACACAAACCGCACAAATAAAATATAAAACATTCATTACCTTTGACCATCTTCTTTGTTGGCACTCCTAGATGTCCCATAATCACTATTGGGTCTTTTTTTTCGATTAAATCGGTCCATATATAGCCTAGATATCGATCTATGAAGGCTGTGTGATAAACGGAAAAAAATATCGTTTCATAACGTAACGTCATTTTTTAAAATTCAAAAAGTCGACGATAAACTTTCACAAAACACTTCGAAATACTTTTGTAATGCAACTTTAGGTATTAGTAAACGTTAATAAGCGATCAAATTAATCACGAGACGAAGTGTTTTCTATAGGGGTCCGTCTTGAAATACTGTCCGTGTATTTCTCAACCAAAATATCCGGTCGGAGACCGGAAGAAATGGGCTGTCTCTTGTTCATTTGACCAAGAAACAAATCCTAGGCAAATGACAAGACTGTTGACATCGTGTGGAAGCTGTAGGTACTGCAACCTCAGCCATATTTAATGTCTTTCGCCCATAACAATGGGTTGAAGCGGCGGATGGATATATTTTTCCACTTTCAGTGATCAGATTTTCCTGCACTTTTCAATGAAACGCACGTTCTGTTAAAGTCACAGCCGTGATTTAACCAGTTTTATACACGTCTGAGTGTTTTCTATCCACACATACTAATCATATGCATATACTATATTCCTGGCATGAGTAGCAGGGTGCTGAAATGTTGCGCGATTTTTAACAGAATGTTCGAAAAAGTAGAGGGTCGACTGAAGAGGTTAAACACGTAATAATAATTACAGAGAATTGATTTGATAAAATAACAGTCTTCAGTTTAATGATGCCAAAGACACGACATCACATTGTCAGACATTTTCAGTGGTGCTCTTTTAATCGTTACTAGTCTATAGCCCATGCTATTTAATAAACTGTAGGATCAATCCACAATGGACTAGGACAAGCGTATTCCTTGCCCCCAGCCGAATTGGAGTTGATGACAATGCATAGACCACCAATAACCTACAGATGTCTCACCCTGATCTGTTTCACCTGTCCTTGTGATTTGCTCCACCCCCCTCCAGGTATTGCCCATCTTCCCCATTATACCTGGGTTCTCTGTTTGTCCGTTGCCAGTTCGACTTGTTTGTCGAGTCAACCAGCAGCTTTTCTCAGCTCCTGCTTTTTCCCAGTCTCTCCTTTTCTCGCCCCCCTGGTTTTGACCCTTGCCTGTCCTGTCTCTAAGCCCGCCTGCCAGACTACTCTGCCTGTCCTGACCCTGAGCCCGTCTTCCGTCCTGTACCTTTGCCACACCTATGGATTACCAACCTCTGCCTGACCTGAACCTGAGCCTGCCTGCCGGTCCTGTACCTTTGCCCCTATACTCTGGATTATTGACCCCTGCCTGCCTTGACATGTCATTGCCTGCCCCTGTTGCTATAATAAATATTGTTACTTCGACAGTCTGCATCTGGGTTTTACCTTGATTCCTGATGACAAAACTTTAGAGAAGCGCATGCAGTATTAAGCCATGGAACACCTTGATTGGCCAGTGAGTGGTCAAGCCTTCATCACACCTACAACTTGTAGGTAATCAAATCCCAGCCCTTTCGTACCACTATTGCTATTGCTCCCATAATAACAACTGTGAAAATAGCAAAAATATTTCTGACAGAGCTTAGATTTACCATTGTGTTAGGTTTGTTAAAATAGAGCCCTCTGATTTAGGTTCGAAAGAGGAATAGGCAGCATGACTGAGGTCAATACTTAACTAAGTAATGGGGAGAAAAAGGAGTTCAGGCTAACAGACTCAGCACACCATGTAGCAAAGAACACCTCATACGACTGCAGAGAAAACTTACATAAAACACTGTTGAAAGAGGAGAGATGGAGGAAAGGAGCAGGAGAGAACATGCTGCAACATTGAGAAATAATAGCAGACAAACCCTTGAATAAGAGGGTACGGAAGAAATACAGTTTTAATAAACTCGCCCTCCCACATAATCAGATCTGCTTTATTAAACACATGCGCTGGATTGTGGGATATTTACGATTGGGGAGAGACCATTAAAATATAATTAAGTTTGCATGCAGAAGGGGATCTGTGAGCGAGTGAGTTCTATCCCTGGTTGTGCCTGCCTGTGCACTCAGACAGACAGTAGTGATGTGATGGGGCCTGCCCACTGGAAACAGACATCAATTTAACATCTATTCCACAATGGTTCAACGTCATTTCATTGAAATAAGCAGGACAATGTTGATTCAACCAGTGTGTGCCCAGTGGGTGGTGAGTGTGCTGCCTGCGAGGCTGGGATGAGGAGGTCAATGAAGGCTGCTCTTCTATTGGAGAGCTAAGCCATTAGCTGACATTTGGTCCATCACAACAGAACGCCTTATGAGAGGGGAAAGCTCCTACAGTAAAGTGAATGCTCATTTTAGTCATTGGATTTCCTATTGTTTTTTATCTCCCCATTTTCCCCAATCAGGCAGGAGAGGCACATAGACAGCATGTGTCCTGGAAATTGAAATTGTGGCTAATCCATGTAATTTCCTGCTTATGCACGTAATAACCCAAGTACTTATGCTTTCAGCCAAGAGAACTGTATTAATGGCCCTCTTTCATGGCCAGAATCAAACAGCATTACCCAGGACTGGAGATTTCTATCCATCATAGCAAATATTTTTTCACTAACAAAGAACGATCTGGATGAGAGTGTGTCGTTATGTTATTTGAGATTCATTTAAAATCTGGCCAGTAACTGGTTATCTGACTATATTAATAATGAGACATTCAGGATGTCCAAAAATAAATAAACAACAACTAAATAGAGTAGGAGAGAGGATCACATTGATCTGTCATTGATGGTCCCGGAGTTTATTAGTTATTGACGAGGAAGCCTGGGGGAATAACACTTGTTGAGTCCAGTGGTAGACGGCTGTTTCTGATACCTGTTGAGGTTCTTGACCTCTGAAAGTCCTCAGTGATCTCACTGGTGGTATTGAATAACACACACTGGCAAAACACAGCGCATCACATAATTACTCGTAAGGTATGAGTGGTTAAGGTGGCAATACTGTAAAAAAACATCAACAAGTGCATTAAATTACGCATGCACACAAACACATGCACACACACAGTGGTGTAAAGTACTTAAGTATTACTTAAAAGTATTTTTACTTAAGTTATTTTTGGGGGTATCTGTACTTTACTATTTATAAATATGACCAGTTTTACTTTTACTCCACTACATTCCTAAAGCAAATAATGTACTTTTTAGTTCTTACATTTTCTTTGACACCCAAAAGTACTTGTTACATTTTGAATGCTTAGCAGGACATGAAAATGGTCTAATTCACATACTTATCAAGAGAACACCCCTGGTCATCCCTACTGCCTCTTATCTGGCAGACTCACTAAAAACAAATGCTTCGTTTGAGATTTTTGTCAGAATGTCCCTGCTATCCGTAAATGTAAAAACCAAGAAAATCATCTTGTCTGGTTTGCTTAATATAAAAATACTTAAGTACATTTAAAACCAAATCATTTTAGACTTTAACTCAATTAGTATTTTATTGGGTGACTTTCACTTTTACTTGAGTCATTTTCATTTAAGGTATCTTTACTTTTACTCAAGTATGAATATTTGGTACTTTTTCCACCACTGCACACACGCACACACATACACCATTTTGTTCACAAATAAGTTAAATCATCCAAGAATGAAAAAGACGTCCATTGCTTGACTGTTTGCAGCTCCCTAGGTGTGCTGTCTGTTATTGAGGGTGTTTCTATTCACATTTATTCAAAGCTTTCTCTCATAGTCAGACAGTGTCATTGCTGACTACACTTCGGTATCTTCAGAGCAGATAACCAGGGAATGTTTGTTTCTCCTCAAGACTCTGAGTCACTTTACAAAACATCTATCACTTCAGGAATTAGCCTGGCCTCTCTCTCTGTCATTATATTGAGCTTATGAGAGGTGATCAATCTGTAAGCACTACCCAATGACTCTGTCTTTCCTCTGCTAGGTGGGTAGGAGGGGGAGAGGGGTGTGATCGATGACCGCATTAAAACAGTTAGAGATTTTACAAAATAAATAAAAACTTTGAACAGTAGCAGTAAAGGTGGTATTGACTGGAAAAGGCTATAAAATGGCTGTACTTTCTCTTGGAGCTTCCTAATCTGGGTTTGAATTAGCAATGAAACAGGAGACATTTTGAACAGGTTATGAGACTCCCATAATATTTCCCATGGCTACCTGTGTGACAGTATAAAGACAGTATATATTGTACTGTTTGGGATCACATCATGTTGCTTCACATGAGAAACAGGGTCAGGTTAGGTGAGACAGGTGTTTTGAGATAAGCCATAGGGGAGTTGCTGTTGCTGCTGCTGCTGCTTAGTAAGGCTCCATGTAGATCAGAGAGAAGGCTTCTGGGTAATACTGGTTAGTGGCACAGTTACTTTGAACAGCATGTCTTCTCTCAGAATTTTGTGCTTGCTGTATGGCCGTAACACATGGCGATGTAGTATTGTAGTATTGCTACTGGTAGGCAGGACAAACTTTTCACAATTTCACTAATATTTCACAAATATCATCACAAATTTCTACAATTTCTACTCCAGAGGGTGGTGCAGTCAGCCCAACGCGTCACTGGGGTCACACTGCCTGCCCTCCTGGACATCTACAGCACCTGGTGTCACAAGAAGGCAAAAGTATTCATCCCCCTTGGCGTTTTTCCTATTTTGTTGCATTATAACCTGCCATAAAAATCGATTTTTTGGGGGGGGGTTTCATGTAATGGACATGTACAAAATAGTCAAAATTGGTGAAGTGAAATGAAAAAAATTACTTATTTCAAAAAATAAAATAAAAACGGAAAAGTGGTGCGTGCATATGTATTCACCCCTTTTGCTACGAAGCCTCTGAATAAGATCTGGTGCAACCAATTACCTTCAGAAGTCACATAATTAGTTAAATAAAGTCCACCTATGTGCAATCTAAGTGTCACATGATCTGTCACATGATCTCAGTATTTATACACCTGTTCTGAAAGGTCCCAGAGTCTGCAACACCAGTAAACAAGGGGCACCACCAAGCAAGTGGCACCATGAAGACCAAGGAGCTCTCCGAACAGGTCAGGGACACAGTTGTGGAGAAGTACAGATCAGGTTTGGGTTATAAAAAAATATCTGAAACTTTAAACATCTAACGGAGCACCATTAAATCCAATTTTAAAAATAGAAAGAATATGGGACCACAACAAACCTGCCAAGACAGGACCGCCCACCAAAACTCACTGACCAGGCAAGGAGTGCATTAATCAGAGGCAAAAAACTGACAAAAGATAACCCTGAAGGAGCCGCAACGCTCCACAGTGGAGATGGGAGTATCTGTCCGTAGGACCACTTTATTAAACCATACACTCCACACAGCTTGACTTTATGGAAGAGTGGCCAGAAAAAATCCATTGCTTAAAGAAATTAATTTGCAAACACGTTTGGTGTTCCCCAAAAGGCATGTTGAAGACTCCCCAAACATATGGAAGAAGGTACTCTGGTCAGATAAGACTACAATTGAGCTTTTTGGCCATCAAGGAAAATGCTATGTCTGGTGCAAACCCAACTCCTCTCATCACCCCGAGAACACCATCCCCACAGTGAAGCATGGTGGTGGCAGCATCATGCTATGGGGTGTTTTTCATCGGCAGGGACTGGGAAACTGGTCAGAATTGAAGGAATGATAGATGGCACTAAATACAGGGAAATTATTGAGGTAAACCTGTTTCAGTCTTCCAGTGATTTGAGACTGGGACGGAAGTTCACCTTCCAGCAGGACAATGACCCTAAGCATACTGCTAAAGCAACACTCTACTGATTTAAGAGGAAACATTTAAATGTCTTGGAATGGCCTAGTCAAAGCCCAGACCTCAATCCAATTGAGAATCTGTGGTATGACTTAAAGTTGGCTGTACACCAGCGGAACCCATCCAAATTGAAGGAGCTGGAGCAGTTTTTCATTGAAGAATGGGCAGAAATCCCAGTGGCTAGATGCGCCAAGCTTTTGAAACATACCCCAGAGACTTGCAGCTGTAATTGCTGCAGAAGGTGGCTCTACAAAGTATTGACTTTGGGAGGGTGAATAGTTATGCACGCTCAAGTTTTCAGTTTTATTGTCTTATTTCGTGTTTGTTTCACAATATTTTGTTGCATCTTCAAAGTGGTAGGCATGTTGTGTACATCAAATAATACAACCCCCCAAAATATTCATTTTAATTCCAGGTTGTAAGGCAACAAAATAGGAAAAATGCCAAGGGGGTGAATACTTTCGCAAGCCACTGTAGACTGTTAAATAGTCACCACCTCCCAATACCCTTTCCTGAACTTAGTCACTGTTACTAGCCAGCTACCGCCCGGTACTCTATCCTGCACCTTAGAGACTGCTGCCCTTTGTACTGTACATTGTTTCCTATCCTGTTTCCTATCCTGTCCATACGGTCTATACACACCATGACATTGCTCATTCTGATATTTCTTAATGATTATTTTTAGGATTTGTGTGTATTGTTGTTTTGTATTTTTTTAGGTATACTGCACTGTTGAAGCTATAAACATACATGCTGCCTTAAAATGGATTACAAATTAATAATAAAAAAAGGAATATGTCTCGATTGCATGTCTTCACACCCCAGAGTTAATATTTGGTGGAAGCACCTTTGGCAGCACTTCCAGCTGTGAATCGTTTTGAATAAGATTCTACCAACTTTGCTCCTAAACACAATTTAACTGGCCGCTCAAGACTAAAGCTTCTATGGTGACTGTGCAGCAGTCCTGGGTTCAAATACATGTGTATTTGAGTATCTGTTATTTAAAATACATTTTAAATAACAGCCAAGAACAAGTAATTTTATATGAGGATTTAAATTGTTATTTTTAAAAACCATGTTCAAATACTTATTTCAAATAATATTTTCAAATACATGGGTTAAATGCTTGGGAGTGTATTTGAGTCAGTGTATTTTAGTTTCCAAGTGTATTTCCAAATACATTAAAATATGAAACTCTTTATTTACAAATCAAATGTATCTGAATACTTACCTTGAAAGTATTTGAAAGTAATTGAGATATTTGAAATAGTATTTGAACCCAGGTCTGCTGTGCAGCAAGCTGAACGTTTGCTGTTGCCATTAGTGGTAGGCGACATCATGTTGTCAAATTGGGTATTTCAATGGAATTGCACATTATCAAGGGACTGTTCAAATTTTTGGAACTGGAACCATGCTTTTTCAATTTCAGTCAGGGCAGGGTCATGTCAATTTTAATTGATGAAATTTCAGTATTGCCTGATTCTGACCCTCATCCCTGTTTCTTTGCTGAATGCGCAATATCAGGTGCACTGTGTGCCTGTGGTCTCAATCAAATCATATTATAGCTATACTATAGGTTATAGGCCTAGGCTATACGAAGTATATGATCGGATAATGCTGACGTTGCATACGGCCCATCTAGTGGAAATTGCTCAGTTCTGTCTCCAGGACAAAGCTCATTCCAATAAACGTCGACCTGCTCATGTAAAATAACCTAGAATATGATGAGAGATTCATTCAATTATTTTATTATAAAGGACATATTTTCACTCCTACCCATGTCCGCAGCGATCTGCGAACCCCCAATCATCTGGCCCGTAGACCTGCACGCTACATTGCCAAGTAATGCTTGGATGAGGAACAGTTTCTAAAATAACATACCTAAGTCTCTGGTCTGTCCTAGGATTGGGGGTAAACAGTAGGCATGTTATTGTCTATGTACTTTATGTTTTAATTATTATTCTGGGTATAGGGGAGTTTTTTTTTCAAGCGTTCGGCCCCGAGGGCCATCAATCATACTTGTGAAAGTAAAGATATAATGTTGTGTCTTTGGCTATGCCAGATTAAGTGATATGACATGCTATTCTATAAAATCCATTTTCTGTAATTAATATTACCTGATTGAGCTAATCATGTAAATGTAATTGACTAGAAAGTCGGGGCACCACAAAATAATATTTATAGAGCAGTTATCTTCCACATAAACTCTTAAAGACCTAGTAATATTTTACATCAATAGCAGTCAATATTAATCATCACCTTATTTCAGTCTCATCTGAAGTTGTAAATTCTTCACAAACCCTGGCTAACAAGTTGAATCAGCAATACAAAATTGGGTTTAATTATTTATTTACTAAATTCCTAACGAATCACACATATACACAGAATGAATCATACCTTGATTACAAATTATGTCATATAGGAATACGTCCCTAGTGGACGGAACAGATATGACAGCTGTTTACACAAAGAAAAGGGTGCTGGGTTTGAGTGAAAGAGCGGGAAGACTGAAGAACAAAAGGAGAAGTGATGTCTCTATCGAGCCGTAGGCAGCTACTCTATCGTAAATACAGAATCTTATGCATTCTAAATTACCGCCCATTTGGAAAAGGAAAATGCAAGAAATATTTACTCTGAGCTGTGCTTCAGTAGGTTGGTCGTAGATGCTGCTCATGTTGGCCAACAGATCTTCCTGTCCTCTGAAGAATGTCTCTGGTGGTAAATTATATATGTTGTAGTAACGTTGTTGTGTGGTAGACGGGATACTCTGTCTGTTCTTTCCTAGCCCACGTTTGCAGCTGTTGTTGCTAACTCAACGGCCAGGAGGTATCACTTCTGTAGTGAATAAGAGTTCAAAGTTCATACCATTCGCAACCAAAGCTCAGGCTGAGGTTGGCTTCGTTCTGTAGTTATTATCTGAATCCTTCTGACATCGGATCGTCATCCTAATGTACCCGGAACAGGAAGTTATATTGTCGTCAAGGCTTTATATAGGAACAGAGAGGAGGGCGTGTTTCATAGTTTATAACCAATGTCTCTTCACGTGGACGGGCCACTGAGTCGGGCCTAAAATTCATCCCCACACAAGTAATTTAATATTCCAACATTTAAATTGCACAACAATTCCATGTGAATCTGATAACTATAATGTGTAGACTTTCCACGTACAGTTTATGTCATCCTATTATTGATGAGAATGTCTCAGATGACATCATATTCATTAAGTACCAACGCATATGTTCAACTGGTTGGATTACCAAAATATGGTTCATTTCCCCCCACCTTCTGATGTTCCCAGAATCTCTATGTTAACCAAGGGATTTTCAATAGTCACATCAGTAGGGTAGAGAGAGGGAAAAAAGGGGGGGAAGAGGTATTTATGACTGTCATAAACCTACCCCCAGGCCAGCGTCATGACAAGATTAATAGAAAATTACTCAAGTAAAAGTGAAAGTCACCCAATAAAATATTACCTGAATTAAAAGTCCAAAAGTATCTGGTTTTAAATATAGTTTATTATCAAAAGTAAATCTATCACCCCGTAGCACTCACTTCTGTCATCATGAAGTGCTTTGAGAGACTAGTCAAGGATCATATCACCTCCACCTTACCGTCACCCTAGACCCACTGCAATTTGCTTACCGTCCCAATAGGTCCACTGATGATGCAATCGCCATCACACTGCACACTGCCCTATCCCATCTGGACAAGAGGAATACCTATGTAAGAATGCTGTTCATTGACTACAGCTCAGTATTCAACACCATAGTACCCTCCAAGCTCATCATTGAATTTGAGGCCTTGGATCTCAACCCCACCCTATGTGATTGGGTCCTGAACTTCCTGATGGACCGTCCCCATGTTGTGAAGGTAGGAAACAACATCTCCACTTCGCTGATCCTCAACACTGGGGTCCGACAACGTGCAGGAGCCCTCTCCTGTATTCCCTGTTCACCCATGACTGAGTGGCCATGCAAGCCTCCAACTCGATCATCAAGTTTGCAAACGACATAACAGTAGTAGGATTGATCATCAACAACGATGAGACAGCCTATAGAGAGGAGGTGTGGGAACTCGGAGTGTGGTGTCAGGAAAATAACCTCTCACTCAACTTCAACAAAACAAAAGGAGATGATCCTGGACTACAGGAAACAGCAGAAGGAGCATCCCATTATCCACATCGACGGGACAGCAGTGGAGGAGGTGGAAAATTTTATGTTCCTCGGTGTACACATCACAGACAAACTGAAATGGTCCACCCACACAGACAGTGTGGTGAAGAAGGTGCAACAGCACCTCTTCAACCTCGGGAGGCTGAAGAAGTTTGTCTTGTCACCTAAAGCCCTCACAAACTTTAACAGCTGCACAATTGAGAGCATCCTGTCGGGCTGTATCACCGCCTGGAAGGACAACTGTACCACTCACAACCGCAGGGCTCTCCAGAGGGTGGTGATGTCTGCACAACGTATCACTGGGGGGCAAACTACCCGCCCTCCAGGACACCTACAGCACCCGATGTCACAGGATGGCCAAAAAGATCATAAAGGAAAACAACCACCCTGCATCAATGCTGCGACCGAGAGACCATCAGACTGTTACAGCCATCACTAACACAGAGAGGCTGCCGCCTACATACAGACTTGAAATCATTGGCCACTCTAACAAATGGATCACTAGTCACTTTATTAATGCCACTTTAATAATGCTGTTTACATATCTTGCATTACTCATCCCATATGTACATACTGTATTTTATACCGTCTATTGCATCATGCCTTTTCCGCTCGGTCATTGCTCATCCATATATTTATATATACATATTCTTATTCCAACCCTCTACTTTGATTTGTGTGTACTAGTTAGTTGTTGTAGAATTATTAGATAACTTGTTAGATATTGCTGCAATGTCGGAACTAGAAGTACCAGCATTTCGCTGCACTTAGTGACAGTAAGTAGGAATACAGTACATAAAGAGCAAATACCCTCAGCAAAGACATGACTGAAGACTTCAAGATCACATACAAAAGAGCAATTCTTGTCTTTTTAGTGAGACACATTTCACAACTGGCTTTGATTAAATTATTCAGGGTCAATTTGTCATTTTAAACAGTGTGTTCTTCACTATTTGACAATACCAAGCCGTGACAGTGAAGGAGGAAAAATGCAGCGGCCCTTTACGGTACCTAGGTCAAGAGGACTCATCACTACACTCACACACTCAGCACTGCTGTGGACAGACTAACAGGGACTTTTAAAGGTCACACTTTCACATGCTACAGAACTACTATGCACAGATTTCTGCCAAACAATATATACAGTATCTAGTCCACCCATAGAAATGAGACCACCGCCTAACACTGAAATGGTGATGGTTATATTTATCATGCTTCATATATTGTCTGTGGACAACTATAATCAAATATAAACATGCTCTGAAAGTCTATGGGATAAAGACTGCATGCATAATGTTCACCCCAAAGGTCTCACTGTAATACTATAAATCTGTTATGGTAGTTAAATTGTGTTTCATTGCACCGGTTACAGGTAAATTCTCCCAAAGCATTGGAGCTTGACTGATTAATTGTAATGACTATTAGGGTAGAAAGTTGCCTTGCTTCTCTGTAACTTAACATCACTGATTTAGAGACTGCTATGAAACCGGCTATAAAAACAGACCTTTTAATTTCCTCCATGATATTTCTGGCTGCTATTTCCTCCCACAGGAGTCATTTTATATCTGCACCCTCTTCTCTCTCCTTCCTCTACCAATTTGCCTGTGTTTCTCCTAAAAAACACAAATATCAACAGTACTTCTCTCTCTCAACACTACTTCTCTCTACTGCTACATTTCCACAAAGGCCAGAGCAACGCACTAAAGTGGTGACGGCAATGTCCGCTTGGGCGACTGCACCAACCATGTAAAAATACACCCACCACCACCACCACCACCACCACCACCACCACCAACAAATATTGGAGAGTTGAGTAATTCTGTTGTTGACTGGATGAGAAATTGTTGCAAAGCTGGCAAATCTTACCCCTGGGCATTTCCAAGACAACAGTTCAAGAACGACAAGGAAATCCAATAAAGTTGAATCTCCTGATTGCAAACAGCAGAGGATAAATACATCATTTAACCTACTGTACTGTAGTGTCACCGTGCCTGTACTCAGCCTCAAAGAGAGGTGTTTTGGGTGCTGGGATGTGTTAGCATGTGTGTTCTAGCATGTCAATGGCTCATCTCATCAGCTGTAGATCATTTCTATTGCTCCGAGGTGAGCCTGCATCTTTAATCAGAGTGGAGAGACAGAGACATGCAGCCGAGACCAGGCAGATGGCTTTATTACCTCATGTACACATGTCATGCACGCAGACTACATTAGGCTGCATCAAATGAAATCATCTCCAAGACGTGTGACATTTGCTATTCATTCAGCCATTTGCTATTCAAGTTTCAAAGTTGTATTGTCTCATGCACAGGATATAGCAAGTGTATAACAGTACAGTGAAATGCGTACTTCTGAGCTCCTTCCCAACAATGCAGAATAAAAGTAATAAAACAAACAAGAAAAATGAGAGAAAAAAACTTGAGAATGCAAGTTATATACAGGTCAGTGCCAGTACTATTATTACAATGTGCAGGGATACTGGGGTGATTGAGGTAGGTATGTGTATATAAACAGGGGTAAAAGTGACTTGTAGCAGAATAAATACCAATGGTCATAATCCTAATAATATAATGGGTAGAAAGGGGCTGTTAGCAAGATACATACTAATTGTAATAATAATTGTATTATCAACATAGCATCAGCGTAATGGTAATAGTGATCAATATAGTCACTTTAACTGTAGTGTATGTGGTGAGTGGGTTTGTCTGTGAGTGCATGTGACTGTTTGTGGTGAGTAGTGAGTGTGTGAGCATGTGTGTATGTTAGACCTGGGTTCAAATATTATGTCAAATATCTCAATTAATTTCACCTACATGCAAAGTAAGTATTCAGATATGTTTTATTTGAAAAGACAAGTAGTTTAATTTTTGAATGTATTTGGAAATACACTTGTATTTGGAAATCTCAAATACAGTGACTCAAATACACTCCCTTGCATTTAACCCAGGTATTTGAAAATAGTATTTGAAATACATTTTTCAACATACTATTAAATACAATTTGGCAGACTATTTGTTTTTTACAAATACTCAATTAAAAGTACATGTTTTGGGCTGTGTATTAGAAAATACTGAAAAACAGAAAAAGTGTTATTTTTATTATTTTTGAAAATAATAATACAAATGTTTTTTTCACACCAAATGCAAACATACACATATTTTTATTTTACTTGGCAGGTCAGTTAAGAACACATTCTTATTCACAATGATGGCCTTGGTACAGTGGGTTGTTCAGGGGCAGAACGACAGATTTTTACCATGTCAGCTCGGGGATTTGATCTAGCAACCTTTCGGTTACTGGGCCAACGCTCTAAACACTAGGCTACCTGCCACCCCTATGAACAACAACTTACAGAAGCACACAAACAATGACTACATCTCCTCTGACCAGACCCACATGCTCACACCTCCATCCCTAGTGCCTGTGTTATTGTTTGCCATATGGCGTTAATTTGTACCAATGAGTTTTCTCTTGGTTGCCCATGCTATTTCAATATGTAACACCCTAGAGTTGATTGACTTACCAGTGCGTCAATCTAAGTAACATAATAAAAAAATCCCCATTAAAATCTGTCAAATTAAACTAGAGATGTCTCAATCCACCGTAACTGCCGATGTCGCACGGGGTGAAAGGTAGCAGGACTACAGTGGTGTTTGTTAGACCACGAGACATCCCGAAAATCAGTCTTCTCACAAAAACATATGTAGTGTCCAAATGGTTTGACCTACAGATTATTATGACCAGTCTATGGCAAGGGGAGACTCTCATGAACACGATGGTGTTCTCTGTCTCAGGACTCTTCTGAAGGTATCTGGTACCGGTTGAAACAAAATTGTGAAAGGTGAAGGTTGTTTTGTGCCTACCCAATTTATTTTTTAATATGTGTAAAAACAATAGCTCCAAATATTTCCTGAGATTTCTTATATATCTTAGATATAGGACAAACACTTCAAAATCTTGTGTCTCCCAGAGTACTGTGAAATACCGCAAAAATCTGAAGTGCCCATTGAAAACCAAGATATGATCACTATGCCTTTGTTCTCCTCAAATAAGAAGGGCACTGTGCCACCTTGTTGGCTTGGCTGTGCCTCTATGTAAAGGTTTCAGAGCAAATTAAATTGATATTTACTAATGATAGAGTAACTATCTATCTTTGATCGCAAGCACATTTCAGCAGTAAGCTATCTGGACGCACAGAGGCCACTGAGTATAATGTTGTTGTATTATTCAAACTTTTTAACAGCAGTCAAACAAAGTTGATGAACTTGCTAGATAACCTCCTTCAAAAAATGTCACAATATCTCCTATTTGGCTAAATCGAGTTGATCTACTCTCATACCGTTTGTTGATCACACATTCTGTACCGAAGCTCTCATATGGGCAACAAGTACGAGAGCACAGAGAAGCTGGTAAAAGATAAATCGGTAATTTGACATGGATAGGCAAGAGACTTGCTTTGATAATGCAACCTATGGATTACAGAATAAAGTGAGGACTTTTCATGCGAGACAGGAGTTAGGATTTTGGGTTTCAGTGAAATTAGGACTGAATAGCAAAATAGCCTCAGCTCTAGGACTGGAGAAGATAGAAATGTCCCTTATGCCTCTGAATTGTTAACAGACAATTTCTGTGACAGAAATCCTTGTGTAGTGAATTCTGCATAGGCCTATCAAATATGTTACTGTCTGAAGATTCACAATGACAGCTCAAAGAGGCACACATTATTTTATAGACTATAGGCCTTCTGTAGGGGTTTATTAAATGCATGTGGGTAGTTTGTGCAGTCCAGCAGTGTCAGTTATGTGTGTGCTTTGAGTTTAAGTCAACTTGTGTGAAGTAAATATGTGAGGCTAAAGACTTCCATGCAACAACCTGTTTGGATAATATGCTTTTATTTTTGCTAATCAGTTTTTTTGCATGTTGTGTGGGGCCTGCATTAGTATCGATATTGGAGAGAAAGGTTGTAATTTCCCGGGTCTTGTCATTACATTTGTGTTCCCTGGACATTCCCGGGATGAAAGCAATTTCCTAAATTGAACACTCAAATTATAGTGATATTATGTCTGACCCCGCATATACATATGTAAAATCTGTGTATGTGCAATGCATTCAGAAAGTATTCAGACCCCTTGACTTTTTCAACATTTTCTTACATTACAGCCTTATTCTAAAATTGATTAAATAAATGTTTATCCTCATCAATCTTCACACAATACCCATAATGACAAAGTTAAATATCTTATTTACAGAAGCATTCAGATCCTTTGCTATGAGACTCGAAATTTAGCTCAGGTGCTTCCTGTTTTTTAAAATCCTCCTTGAGAAGTTTGTACAATTTGATTGGAGTCCATCTGTGGTAAATTCAATTGATTTGACATGTTTTGGAAAGGCACCCACCTGTCTATATGAGATACCACAGTTGACAGTGCATATCAAAGAAAAAACCAAGCCATGGGTCAAAGGAATTGTCCATGGAGCTCCGAGACAGGATTGTGCCGAGTCACAATCTGGGGAAGGGTGCCAAAAATGTTCTGCAGCATTGAAGGTCCCCAAGAACACTGTGGCCTCCATCATTCTTAAATGGAAGAAGATTACATTATAACCACCAAGACTCTTCCTAGAGCTGGACGCCCTGCTAAACTGAGCAATCGGGGAAGAATGGCCTTGGTTAGGTGTTAGGTAGGTGACGAAGAACCCAATGGTCACTCTGAGGTACAGAGTTCCTCCGTGAAGATGGGAGAACCTTCCAGAAGGACAACCATCTCTGCAGCACTCCACCAATCAGGCCTTTATGGTAGAGCGGCTAGACAGAAGCCACTCCTCAGTAAATGGCACATGAAAGTGTTTTCCAAAAGGCACCTAAAGGACTCAGACCATGACAAACAACATTATCTGTTCTGATCAAACCAAGATTGAACTCTTCGGCCTGACTGCCAAGTGCATGTCTGGAGGAAACCTGGCACCATCCCTACAGTGAAGAATGGTGGTAGCAGCATCTTGCTATGGGGATGTTTTTCAGCTGCTGTGACTGGGAGACTAGTCAGGATCGAGGGGAATAAGAACAGAGCAAAGCACAGAGAGATCCTTGATGAAAAACAGCTCCAGAGTGCTCAGGACTTCAGACTGGGGCGAAGATTCACCTTCCAGGAGGACAACGACCATAAGCACATAGCCAAGACAACACAGGTGAGGCTTTGGAACAAGTCTCTGAACGTCTTTGTGTGGCCAAGCAAAAAAATTGACATAACCCCGATCTAAAATGTCTGGAGAGACCTGGAAATAGCTGTGCAGCAACACTCCCCATTCAATTTGACAGAGCTTGAGAGGATCTGCAGAGAAGAATTGGAGAAATTCCACAAATACAGGTGTGCCAAGCTTGTAGCGTCATACCCAAGAAGACTCAAGTCTGTAACTGCTGTCAAAGGTGCTCCAACAAAGTACTGAGTAAAGGGTCTGAAAACGTATGTAAATGTGATATTTCAGCTTTTATTTGTAATATATTTGCAAAAATGAAATCGAAAATCCTGTTTGTGCTTTGTCATTTTTGGATATTGTGTATAGACTGATGAGGGACATTTTTTAATACGGCTGTAACATAACAAAATGTGGAAAAAGTCAAGGGGTATGGAATAGTTTACGAATGCACTGTAGGTGTAATCTAGAGCTAAGCATTTAGATTTTAATTGGCATGGATATCCTTCTCTTGACCCACTTTATGAATTATGCAGTTGAACTTGACAGCAACATGATTGATTCATAAATGAGGCAGTCTAAACAGTGCAGGTGGGCCTAGAGACAGAGCACATTTATGGTGGGTGTAGCCCTGTTCCAGCCTTTTAAACTAATTAATTAATTAATGCAAATACACCCAGTGTTTTATATGCAATTTAGGCACTGTTGTGTCTTTTGCTATGCCGGATTAAGTGATATGACATGCTATTCTATAAAATCCTTTCTCTGTAATTAATTTTACCTGATTGAGCTAATCATGTACATGTAATTAACTAGAAATTCGGGGCACCACAAATAATATTTATAGAGTAGTTATCTCCCAAATAAACTCTTAAAGACCTAGTAATATTTTACATCAATAACAGTCAATATTAATCATCACCTTATTTCAGTCTCATCTGAAAGTTGTAAATTTGAATCAGCAATACAAAATTGGGTTTAATTATTTATTTACTAAATGCCTAACTAATCACACAGAATTACATATACACAGAATTAATCATACCTTGATAACAAATTATGTCATACAGGAAAACGCCCCTAGCGGACGGAGCAGATATGACAGCTGGTTACACAAAGAAAAGGGGGCTGGGTTTGAGTGAAAGAGCGGGAAGACTGAAGAACAAAGGGAGAAGCGATGTCTCTATCGAGCCGTAGGCAGCTACTCTATCATAAATACAGAATCTTATGCATTCTAAATTACCCCCCAATTGGAAAAGGAAAATGCAATAAATATTTACTCTGAGCTGCGCTTTGATAGGTTGGAAGAATGTCTCTGCTGGTAAATTGGATATGTTGTAGTAACATCTTTGTGTGGTAGACGGAATACTCTGTCTGTTCTTTCCTAGCCCACGTTTGCAGCTGCTGTTGCTAACTCAATGGCAATTCTCACATTTTCGAAGCTAAAATCACATTTCATCCCCTCACAAATATTTTAATATTTAAACATTTAAATTGCACAACAATTCCATGTGAATCTGATAACTATAATGTGTAGACTTTCCACTGTCCAGTTTATGGCATCCTATCATTGATGAGAATGTCTCAGATGACAACCAAACTGACATCATATTCATTAAGTACCAATGCATATGTTCAACTGGTTGGATTACCAAAATATGGTTAATTTCCCCCTCACCTTCTGATGTTCCCAGAATCTCTATGTTTACCAAGGGATTTTCAATAGTCACATCAGTAGGGTAGAGAGAGGAAAAAAGGGGGGAGAGGTATTTATCACTGTCATAAACCTACCCCCAGGCCAGCGTCATGACAGCACATCTTTTTTTATCACAATGTATATTAAAAATCCTGATATAATAAGAACATGTGCATTATAAGAAAACATTTTATATTTTATAATAAATTGAATAATGGAATTCCCACTAAAATGTCTGAACATTTATTATTTGTCTGTGCCAATACAATGTTTTATGTGCTAATTCAGTCAATATCTGATTGATTTGACAATACAACAAGTTTGGAGTCTCTTCATCCATTGTCCAATTGTTGCATTTATTACTAATTTCAATGACTTTGGTCACAGTTGAACACGTATAGTAGTGGCATTTTCCTGAATAAAAACCAAGATGGTGTCACTATGGGATTACAACTCTAAGAGAGTTACTGTGCGAATGCAGTGTTTATGTGATCAAACCCAGGTTGAACATTGGGTCACAACCGTTATTATATACAGTACACTGTATGTCAATGGTCATAATTCATATGGTGGGGCTGAAACAAATGTGAAGACAGGAAGACAAGAGAAGCTCAATACACAATGTTCAGGATTACTACCAGGAAATGACAAACTAATATAGAATATCCTCCTGATAGCCATATCTAGTAACAAAAAGGGTGAACTACATAAAATACACTTCAGTGAACCTCAATTGCATAGCTAGCCTCATACAGTATGTGACTGGCCTTCATGATGTGTAACTGAAATGCACTTTTATCCCTAATTGTAAAAAAAAATCTACACTGAGTATACCAAACATTAGGAACACCTCCCTAATACTGAGTTGCACCTAGGGCTGTTGAGGTCACGAAATTTCGTCAGTCGGTGCACAGGGATGCAACTGCGCGCATCCTAATCCAATTCTGAGGTGCATATTGAAGATATTGGAAGAACTGTCCACATTTACTTTTCATCAGCCAACTGATGAGTAGGTGAGTAAGCCTAACAAACAGCAAAGCATTGGCCTATGTCAATCTACTATCCCCCTTAGTACAAAAGTCGACCTATAACAGTTGAAGTCGGAAGTTTACATACACCTTAGCCAAATACATTTAAGCTCAGTTTTTCACAATTCCTGACATTTAATCCTAGTAAAAATGCCCTGTTTTAGGTCAGTTAGGATCACCACTTTGTTAAGAATCACCACTATTTTAAGATTGTGATATGACAAAATAATTGTAGAGAGAATGATTCCTTTAAGCTTTTACTTCTTTCATCACATTCCCAGTGGTTCAGAAGTTTACATACACTCAATTAGTATTTGGTAGCATTGCCTTTAAATTGTTTAACTTGGGTCAAATATTTCAGGTAGCCTTCCACAAGCTTCCCGCAATAAGTTGGGTTTATTTTGGTCCATTCCTCCTGACAGAGTCGGTGTAACTTGAGTCAGGTTTATAGGTCTCCTTGCTCGCACACACTTTTTCAGTTCTGCCCACAAATTTTCTATGGGATTGAGGTCAGGGCTTTATGATGGCCACTCAAATACCTTGACTTTGATGTCCTTAAGACATTTTGCCACAACTTTGGAAAGTATGCTTGGGGTCATTGTTTATTTGGAAGACCCATTTGCGACTAATTGTTAACTTCCTGACTGATGTCTTGAGATGTTGCTTCAATATATTCACATAATTGTCTTTCTCATGATGCCATCTATTTTGTGAAGTGCACCTGTACCTCCTGCAGCAAAGCACCCCTACAACATGAGCTGCCACCCCTGTGCTTCACAGTTGGGATGGTGTCCTTCGGCTTGCAAGCCTCCCCCTTTTTCCTAAAAACATAATGACGGTCTTTATGGCCAAACAGTTCTATTTTTGTTTCATCAGACTAGAGGATATTCCTCCAAAATGTGCGATCTTTGTCACCATGTGCAGTTGCAATCCGTAGTCGAGCATTTTTATGGCGGTTTTGGAGCAGTGGCTTCTTCCTTGCTGAGCAACCTTTCAGGTTATGTCGATATAGGACTCGTTTTTACTGTGGATATAGATACTTTTGTACCTGTTTCCTCCAGCATCTTCACAATGTCCTTTGCTGTTGTTCTGGGATTGATTTGCACTTTTTGCACCAAAGTACGTTCATCTCTAGGAGACAGAACGCGTCTCCTTCTGGAGCAGTATGTCGGCTGCGTGGTCCCATGGTGTTTTTACACTTGCGTACTATTGTTTGTACAGATGAACATGGTACCTTCAGGCGTTTGGAAATTGCTCCCAAGGATGAACCAGACTTGTGGAGGTCTGCAATTTTTTAAAATTTATTTTGGATTTCCCATGATGTCAAGCAAAGAGGCACTGAGTTTGAGCGTAGGCCTTGAAATACATCCACAGCCTAATTGAAGCTTCTAAAGCGATGACATAATTTTCTGGAGATTTCCAAGCTGTATAAAGGCACAGGCAACTTAGTGTATGCAAACTTCTGACCCACTGGATTTGTGAAGCAGTGAATTATACTTGAAAAAATCTGTCTGTAAACAATTGTTGGAAAAATGACTTGTGTCATGCGAAAAGTAGATGTCCTAACCGACTTGCCAAAACTAGTTTGTTATTTAATAAAAAATATTTAAAAAATTAAAGGGGTGGATCAGCTTAATATTGCGGAAAGAATATTGCTTCCATTAATGTCATTGTATGCATCATTTCCAATCCCCCATGTATTTTTGGGGTAAATATATCCATACACGCATGCATACATATACATATATACATACACATACCTATATAGACATACATACTTTTTTAAAGAATATATGTTTATTATTATTCCCTGCAAACCCTACCACCGATCCCCCAATTGGAGTAAACTAATAAATACTTTGGCTTTTACCTTCAATTTATACACTATTTTACAATAGTTATTTTTTGCTTGTTTTTAGTCCTTCCTCTATTTCTGATGTCCATCCAGTTTGATTTCTGTTTGTAACTGTGCCATTTCACAACAGTTCTGTTTTATCTTGCTATTAGTCCCACCCTTCAGCTCCATTCAACCCCTCCCATCTATCTCTCAACATCATCCAGTTTGGATTTCTATTTGCCATATATTTTTCAACTGTGCTGTGGTGATTTACAAACTAATTGAACCTTTCTATTCTCATAGCTTCTAGATTGTAAATGAAAAATGAACATTTTTGCTAAAATAATTATTTTATTATTGATTGATTGACTATGACTTTTCAAATCACCCAGTATTGCTGTCTGCAGCGTTAGTTCTAGGCAAATGTTGCAATTCTTCAGCCATTCCTGGACCTGTGACCAAAAATGAGCTACATATGGACAATACCAAAATAAATGATCTAATGACTCTGCCTCCTCACAGCAGAATCTGCAGAGCTGGGAAGATTGTATTCCCCATATATATAACATTCTATTAGTTGCAAGAATTTTGTATAGTAATTTATATTGAAGAATTTGAGTTTTGAATCCGGCGTTGTTTTGCGTATCAATTCATAAACCATGTGCCATGGAATGGGTACATCGAAAATCTCTTCCCAACCAATTTGCAATTTATATGGCACAGCTGTCAGTCTTTTGGTCCTTAAATTAAATTGGTATATGTTTTTATTTACCACACTTTTCTTTAATGGATGTTCTTTAATACAGGGCCGACATACAAGTTCCTTACTTTTTTCCCCTTCTACTTGCCTCTTCCATTTTTGTGGTAATGCTGCAATTAATTGGTTGTAATTTTGGGTAGAGGAGACATTTCCACATGTCTGTGTTAGCTGCATGTGCGACATAACTCCACCAGTCCTATTTATGATATCAAACATTTCATTACTCACTCACTCAACTTTCCCAAACATTACAAATAAAATATAAAATAAACACACACCACACCATCCACACATACTGTGCCTTCTGTTTACATAGTTTTTATCTTCACCATGTTGAATTAGTGCTTGTGTGTTCCAATTAGTTATATGTGAAGATATACAAAAGCTATTTTTATTTTATTGTATTGTTACAATCCATAACCGGGCTAGAATTGTGTTTCATTATTTTCCTCATCTATGAGAACTTGGTCATTTTTAAAATAGCCATGGAGTAGTCTTTGTGTCTCTGAACAACTGGTTATCAATATATAGTTCATCAACGACGAGAGCTACTCATTTCCCTTTTAATCGATTTTCTTTGAAAATTGGATACAGCCATAAGAAGTTTTAATTAACAAGAAATGTGTGGAGTGGTTGAAAACAAGTTTTAATGACTCCAAACTAAGTGTAGGTACTCTTCTGACTTCAACTGTAAATAGAGAATGGAGGACATTTTTCCAGTGGTTCATTCTCATGCCAGCCAGGTAGCCTATGCTCCTGTTATAAATATAAGCAATGTGCTTAATATTAGGAAAGCTGATAAATAAATATAGTAGGCCTAGCCTATAGAAAGCTGATGTGATCCTCTTCTTTTTTAGTAGAGGCCATCACTCTGTTTTCTCACACAATTGCCTAGCCTATAGAAATGTTATGCAACAAGAGCTCATGGGCTCTCATGAAGTGTTTGATTAGATTTGTGTTTACATTTGCATTTCTCTCAGAGGGATTAGAGGGACAATAGAGTGCTGAGTACCAGGCAAGTTTTGGTAGGCACTTTTTGGTAGACCAGCAGCAGCAGATCATGGAGAAGCCTAATTACCATGATTAAATGGTAACGTGGAATTTGACTGCCTTCATGGCTTGTAACCGCTGGTGTGGCGGAACAGCCCTAGTTACATTCACCCCTTTTGCCCTCAGAACAGCCTCAATTCAAAGGGGCATGGACTCTACAAGTTGTCGAAAGCATTCCACAGGGATGCTGGCCCATGTTGAATCCAATGCTTCCCACAGTTGTGTTGAATTGGCTGGATGTCCTTTTGGTGGTGGAACATTCTTGATACACACAGGAAACTGTTGTGCCGTGAAAAACCCAGCAGTGTTGTAGTTCTTGACACAAACTGGTGCGCCAGGTTTCACCTGGATTTACCTTGTCAGTCTATCTCGTGTAAAGAGCAGGTGTCCTTAATGTTTTGTACACTCAGTGTATAGGCAAACTGCTTGAACATCATCTAGTTTCCATTATAGTTTTGTAGATCTTTAATTATAATATTTGTAAATAAATCAAACCAATTTGGAAAACTGTATGGTAAACTATTTACATGGATAAACAATGTTTCTGTGCTGAACAAATGTTTATTATAATTCCATATAGTGTATAATGAATAGTGCAAATACAGTAATTTATCAAAAGTAATGTATATATATATTTGCTTTGTCTCATACAGTTAACATTGATGAAAGAAAATGTTTCCAATTGCAGAGTAATTGAAGAGTATTGTTATTCCTAACTTCAGGTTTGCTGGGTTGTGGTTCTTAACATGTAATTGAGTCTTCAGGGGAACTTATTTCTATCAATGTAGTTTCAAATCATAAAGCAGTTACAGGGATGGTCAAATTAAAGCATGCTTTCAGATTACTTCATACAGCATTGAAAGATGAAGTTGAGGAAATATCTGTCTGCTATAAAGTCAGGTCCATAATTATTGGCACAAGAGATAAAGATGAGCAAAAAGACTGTATGAAATAAATAATACAAATACTGACATGTATTGCATGCAACAACAAAAAAGTGTGATTTGATTATGTCATACTAATACAATTGCTCAGCGAAAGAGATTTAGTTGAACAAATCATTTTAAAAAATCTCAAAAAGATAACGACAAAATTTGAGATTGTGTCAAATTGGCTGTAAATCTTTTGGGCGGTGGACCGTTCATTCTTGATACACATGGGAAACTGTCTGAAAACCACAGCAGCGTTGTAAGGGAGTGCATAACTGGCGGCAGGGAAGTCAGGCGTAGGAGAGACAAACTGGGTAATCAACTGAGCAGTTTTATTCATAAAACCTCCGGAAACCAGAACAACAAACAAATGGGTACAAAACCTGTCACGCATCAGAGAAAATGTGCACATGCACTTACAATAAACAAATCCTCACAAAGACATGGGGAGAACAGAGGGTAAAATACACAACATGTAAATGAGGGAATTGAGACCAGGTGTGTGGGAAGACAAGACCAAACAAAAGGAAAATGAAAAGTGGATCGATGATGGCTAGAAAATGGCCAAGCGCCGCCCGAACAAGGAGAGGAACCGACTTCGGCGGAAGCTGTGACAAGCGTTGCAGTTCTTGACACTAACCGGTGTGCCTGGACCCTACTACCATACCCCGTTCAAAGGCACTTACTTAATCTTTTGTCTTGCCCATTCACCCCCTGAATGGCAAGTAGCTTATTGGTTAAGAGCCTTTGGACAGTAACCGTAAGGTTGCTGGTTTGACTTTCCAAGCCGACTAGGGGAAAAATCTGTAAGTGGTGCATGAACAAGGCACTTAACCCTAATTGCTCGACATGTACGTCGTTCTGGATAAGAGTGTCTGCTAAATGACTGAAATGTCAATTGTCTCAAGGCTTAAAAATCTTTCTTTAACCCGTCTCCTCCCCTTCATATACACTGATTGAAGTGGATTTAATTAACAAGTAACATCAATAAAGGATCAAAAGCTTTCACCTGGATTCACCCGGTCAGTCTATGTCATGGAAAGATTTTGTAATGTTTTGTATACTCAGTGTATATTTTCAAGCCAGAGATTCAGATAGAGCTCAATGTGATCTAATCCTTCCCATTGACTGTAATTGTCATACCGTCCCTCATGTTTTAGTCTCCTCTCCCCCATCTGGTTTATGCGAGCTGTTTTCCCCCATGGATGCAGCCAGGTTTCTGTCGCTGTTGCCTTTAATGTCTTAATTATAAAATGAAACACATTCAACCCTTGAGTACCTTACACACCCGTTCATTATTGAACTAAGTCTATTAGAGCTGTGCAAAGTGTGCGTGTGTGTGTGTGTGTGTGTGTCAGAGGTGGGGGTGGGTTAGATTTAAGTTTACCGTCTGTGGTCATAAACCAGCCAGTCTCTAATTAGCCACCATGGATATTATGGAATGCCAGGATTTTACATTTTTCTTCTTTATTATCTCAGCAAGGGAGGCGTTAAAATGTTCTCACCTCACCTTACAAATGGCTCTCATTGACAGGTTTTTTTTCTGGGCAGATGCAATGACAGCTTTGAAAGATATAATGAGAGATACAGTACACTGAAATCCATAAAGACTAATCAGTAATGCAGTGCTTCACTCAAGCTCTGTCCTGATAAGGCCTAAATAATACATTATATGACATCCTTTGAAGAATTCATACCTTCAATATAACTTTTAGACAGCTGATTAAACTTATTTAAAACACATGAATGAATTTAAGGTTAAGGATTCTCTTACACAACATTTGTATTCCATAATTAGCCCTATTGTAGCTGGCTTAGTGAGCAGCTGAGCGCAAGGTAGTGTCATGACGTGTCATCCCCCTCTCCCTGCTCCCCCCTTTCCTCCTTCAACTAGGCTGCTGTGGTCAGAGATCGTAAATTCCTCAGAAGACCCTGCCTCATGGCCACACAGTATTAGAGATAGGGTAAACTTTCATAGAGGACAAAGGAAATCCTTCCACCTCACAGAACTTGAGGTACGAACAAATTTCATGTTCCGGAGAACTGGTTTGTTTGTCACAACTTGGGAAGCTCATGGGAGACGGTATGGCAACATTACCATAATCCTGTTTATATAATAGACTCAGATATGAGGTTTACATCTAATAATATAAGATGAATGAGTGAGTATGATACTGTTTACACAATTTTACAATGTGATTTTGGACTGTTTAATGAAGGAAAACTCAAAAAGGGAATTGGATTTGAACTAAATCAGAGGACCGCCCCTGAGCCCAGTTAGGGTCAGACATCCTGGGACAGCCCTTTTCTGCCATTCCAAATAAAACCCAACTTTGAGAAATTATCAGCAGACCATGTTTTTATCCATTAGGAGGGGGACAAAGGTTGCATACCATTGCTGAATCTTTTAACCATACCATGTGGTTAAACTCTTAGACTATCGATACCGACAGAATGAGAACAAGTCTTTGATATTAATTACTAGTCTGCAGCTAGGAATTCGGTATCATTGAACGCGAAGAACGACAACCGCCGAAATATCCATTCTATAACGAATGTCACTTTGAACTATCCCCTATAAGCAAGACAGAGAGAGAGGGGGAGAGAGACGGGCAATTCTACGAAAGACACAAACTTTTCACCAGCGATCAAGACGACACACTGAGCGTAAATATATATATATTGATTGCAATTGTTCCCGAATGAGTGAGCGTTCATGTGTAAAGGATTAGCATTTAAATTGTTATATTGTTGTATTGTTGTAATAATTGTTATAATTATCACTCTGTAGTGACTTCTTGGTCGACCCCCCACCGCCATGCCGGTTTAGCCCACTAGGGCACATTTTCCTATCATTTCATGTAACCACATTTACCTTGTTTGTTTATGCAATTCTGTGAATTACTTAGTTAGTAATAAATAAATGTTAAGACAATTGATGTATGGATGACTCATAGTGAAGACTGGGTTCGTGCAGATAACCAACAATTTACAAAGTTTGGAATGAGACTAACGTGAGGTAAAATAAATAAATCATTAATCAGAAGACTATTGATCAGATATGAAAATATCTGAAGGGTTATATTGGGAAATTATAACTTTGTAATCTGAATACTTTCCTTGGTGCCCCAACTTCCTAGTTAATTACAGTTACATGTTTATTCAGTTTAATCGCTAATTACAGGAATCTTTGATAAAAACTAAGTCTTCAATTTAATGATAGTAAAGACACGACAGTAGGAATCCTTAAACAAATCACAAGGGATAATTGGAGTCTGCATTGTATAAAGAAATAGGATAACAGCACAATCTTTCATAATGATCTCTTCAGATAACCTCTTAACCTCTTACTTTTCAATCCACATTGCAGAAATTCAGTATTACAGCGTGATTGAAAGTTAAAGGCAATGTTCCAGCATCAGCAGAGACTGCATTCACAGTAAATGCTGCAGAAGTCGGCTCAATAGAAAATTGCTGTTACATTTCTAGTGTGCTCTCTGTAACGCTTCAGTTACACAGATTGAATAGAGTCCTTATTTCTTAATTGTTGAAGAAGACTGGAACTCACATACCTTTTTCAGCCGCTCAACTGAAGAAAATCTACAATAATCTACAAGGGTCTTTTAGTACAAACCAACAATATACAAATTAGATAAACAAGTTACATCCCAGGTTATAAGGAGACCCAAATGTTTCAAAGTAGATGTTAAGGCTCATATGGACAGAAAAATCAAATAGGCTGCTTGAAAGTTCCTCTACGCACATAACTGGAAAGACTACAGTGGCCAAATATCAGTGCCAGGTCTATCTGTCCAGTTCAATTCCACTCAGCCCCAGCTATTTTCCCAATGACTAAGGCTCAGCCCTGAGTAAAATCTGTGCATTGGCTCTGACTCTGGTCATGAAGAGAAGATGAAAAGAGAAGAAGAGAAGAGAAGACATAGCATGAGAGTAATACAGACGAGAGAGTGTTGTGCGCTGCTGGAGTCCCAGAGATGAATGAAGAGGATCTTCTTCATGTATAAGTAATGGTGTGTGAAGTGTAAACACTGGGGGCTATCGTCCCTGCTCTGAAGAGCTGTTAGAGGGAGAGAGAGCGATGGGTAGAGGAGAAAGAGAGAGCTAGAGAGAGGGAGAGCAACGGATAGAAGACGGGAGAGAGTGAGATGCCTTCTCCCCCCCCTCTAAAGCAAGTCCTTCACTCTTCCTCCCCAGAGGTCGCCTACAGCAGGTGACCTGGAAAGACCAACAGCTCACTCACTCACTGCCAGAAACACCATGTGACATTCAGTTCAGTTTGTATTCCGCAGCCATTCATGTAGATTTCAAATTATGCAGACGCTAAAAGATTTTCACTGGGATCATAAAGGAGAGAACATTACATCATTGACTCAGTCTGAGCTTGAAATACTTAAATAATGTAATGTAAATGGACAGACATTGGAGAGTACACAAAGCCCTCTGCCTTACTACCTTGAAATGCAATATGAACATATCATCATTATTCATTATCATGTTTACAAATCCAAGGGACTACAGCAGTCAGGCACTGACAGAGCCTGTGCTACAGTACACTTCATAGTTGATGCTTCTGTTTGTTTTGTTCTTTGTATAATTGGCTGATTGAATAAAGGGTCAACCAACAATCCCAATGTTTAACTTATTGTACACTGTCTAATGGGAACCTACTCTCCATCTAGTGAAATCAACTCAAAGATAAATGACAAGATGGTCTACAAAGGGATATTTAATTAACCAATATGAAAAAGAAAAAAAAGTGTAAATGCCTCAGTGAATAGTCATCCACTAAACATCAATAGTCACATCGAATAGAAACATGAAGGTGAAGGACCCTGTGAGTAGCCTACAAGGCAACCTCTTGTCACACAGATTATGAGGATCACATCTTTCACTCGCTGTTTTCCATCAGCTTTGGAATCCAGGGGAGTTTAATTTCTTCCAGTGATTACTTGTGGATGATTTAATCAGAAAAGGCATGTACAGATGTAGGATCGTAATATGATCCCTATTTTATTGCTGAGAATTCTTCTGTACATCAGTGTATGAAGTTTAAAAAGGCTTCCAAAGTTTGCAATTTCCACTTTAAAATGTCAGAGTTTACATTTTATTTGTCCTAACAAAAAATGCATCCACGATCCTCCACCATTTTTGTTAATTATATTCCACATAATATTTCACATTTCCTGTTGCTGCAGGATCGTTTCCCTGCTGTAGCAAACTGGCTCAAATTAAGATCCTACATTTGTAGAGACAAACTGAATGTGTTTGCTGCTATCCCTAAAGCCTTAACGCCACAGCCATCCGAGTGCTTTAGTCCAGTTTATCCCCCAAAGGCAGACATGGAGAGATGGAGGATTGATCGTAATCAATCTCTTGATTGTTCTGTGACCTTGAGCAAACCAATAATAGGATTACTCACAATGACGAGATACGAGCTGGGCCATGGTTGGCAGTTGGTGGTTGATACTACCATTGTCTGCCCATGAGATCCACACAATGAGACAACATTGCCCCCTGTGCTGATTGATCCTAACAAAGATAATTAAAGTGAATTCATCTCATTTAACTGATCAGGGTTTTTATTCCAAGCTAGTTTAGTTGGGCCCCTAAGATCAGGGTTGGCAATAGATCTGTAGAGGGCAATAGCCTAAAGACTTGCACCCACTGCTAGCTTTCATGTAGCCAATGTGGATTTAATTTAAGCCGTAAAATCTTGAACGGTTTTCAACTGTTTGCAATCTTAATTTGATCATGCCTCCTTGCATACACCTGTAGCAATGTGACAAATTCAACAATCAGCTAATAATAGATAGAACAGTCCAGGCTAAACCAGCAGCATCACCAGGAGCTTGCAATCCATTTGAACAAAGAGGTCTCTATTAAAGAAGTGGTGAATACCACTACTTGATTTACAGTGTCTGGGAGGCTTGGTCGATGCACTGGACATCACGTAGGTACAAATGTCACTCATTCCCTATCTGATTTCATAAGCTTTTATAGCCAAGGTCAACACAGGGTATACAACAATGGTGACTGCTGAAGTGGTGTGGCCAAGTTATTAAATGGACAGGTCACCATGAACTGAATTGTGGACATTTGGCCGTGAGCATACAAACGTACAATATGACTTTGCCTGTATCCTGCTATGAACCAGTGAATCCAGTGGTGGTGAGAAGTGTAGAGAGACAATATTAGAATCTCAAACCCTGTGTGTGGGCAAGCTACTTGTTCCTGTGTGGCTGGAAAGGGCCCAATTTTAGAGGGTAGAAAAGCTCTTGGCAGGATTAGTCATAAAACAGAGAAATGAGGCAGATGTCTCAACAAAGATTTGTTAGAGGAATAAAAAAATAGAGGCATTTTCTTTTCAAAGTTATAGAACACAACACATAGAGGTGATACAAGATCAGTAGTCCCAGAAGATCCTATTATTGTCAGATCCCAGTTAATGTGTGTACGTGTGTATGTGTGTGTGTCATATCAATTAAAATAAAATTGTATTGGTCGTATACACATATTTAGCAGATATTATTGCAGATGTTGTGTAATGCTTGTGTTCCTAGGTCAGCAGTGACTTTTTCCAATTTTCCAACACTTTTAAAATAGTTTTTCCCCCCTCATCAATATAAACACAATACCCCATAATGACAAAGCAAAAACAGGTTTCTAGAATTTTAGCAAATTTATAAAAAATGAAAAAATGAAATATCACATTTACATAAGTATTCAGACCCTTTACTCAGTACTTTGTTGAAGCACCTCAGGCAGTAATTACTGCCTTCAGCATGCCGTCATTGTAAATAAGAATTTGTTCTTAACTGACTTGCCTAGTTAAAAAAAGATTAAATAAAAAAAATAAAAAACATATACAGTGCCTTGCGAAAGTATTCGGCCCCCTTGAACTTTGCGACCTTTTGCCACATTTCAGGCTTCAAACATAAAGATATAAAACTGTATTTTTTTGTGAAGAATCAACAACAAGTGGGACACAATCATGAAGTGGAACGACATTTATTGGATATTTCAAACTTTCTTAACAAATCAAAAACTGAGAAATTGGCCGTGCAAAATTATTCAGCCCCCTTAAGTTTATTTTATTTTATTTGACCTTTATTTTAATATGCAAGTCAGTTAAGAACAAATTCTTCTTTTCAATGACAGCCTAGGAACAGTGGGATAACTGCCTGTTCAGGGGCAGAACGACAGATTTGTACCCTTTCAGCTCAGGGATTTGAACTTGCAACCTTTCGATTACTAGTCCAACACTCTAACCACTAGGCTACCCTTTGTAGTGCCACCTTTTGCTGCGATTACAGCTGTAAGTCGCTTGGGGTATGTCTCTATCAGTTTTGCACATCGAGAGACTGACATTTTTTCCCATTCCTCCTTGCAAAACAGCTCGAGCTCAGTGAGATTGGATGGAGAGCATTTGTGAACAGCAGTTTTCAGTTCTTTCCACAGATTCTCGATTGGATTCAAGTCTGGACTTTGACTTGGCCATTCTAACACCTGGATATGTTTATTTTTGAACCATTCCATTGTAGATTTTGCTTTATGTTTTGGATCATTGTCTTGTTGGAAGACAAATCTCCGTCCCAGTCTCAGGTCTTTTGCAGACTCCATCAGGTTTTCTTACAGAATGGTCCTGTATTTGGCTCCATCCATCTTCCCATCAATTTTAACCATCTTCCCTGTCCCTGCTGAAGAAAAGCAGGCCCAATGTCATGTTTGTCATTTATTATCATGTCTTGTCCCTGTGCTCCCCATTCTATTCGTTTCCCTCTGCTGGTCTTATTTGGTTCTTTCCCTCCTTCTATCCCTCTCTCTCCCCCTCCCTCTCTCACTCTCTCGCTCTCTCTTCTCTCTATCGTTCCGTTCCTGCTCCCAGCTGTTCCTATTCCCCTAATCATCATTTAGTCTTCCCACACCTGTTCCCGATCCTTTCCCCTGATTAGAGTCCCTATTTATTCCTTTGTGTTCCGTTCCTGTCCCGTCGGTTCCTTGTTTAGTATTCACCATGCTGTGATTGCGTTTCGCCCTGTCCTGTCGTGTTTTTGCTGTGATTGTGTATCGCCCTGTCCTGTCGTGTTTTTGCCTTCATCAGATGCTGCGTGTGAGCAGGTGTCTCTGTCAACTACGGCCTGCGCCTACCCGGCGACCTGCAGTCTGTGGCCGCTTCTCCAGTTATTCCCCTCTACAGACTAGAGGATTTCTGTTATTCCCTGTTTGGACTTAAATAAACTCTGTTTCTGTTAAGTCGCTTTTGGGTCCTCTTTCACCTGCATGACAGAAGGAACCGACCAAGGAATGGACCCAGCGACTTCAGACGCTCGTTACACTGCCGTCGAGATCCAAGGAGCCATGCTCGGCAGACACGAGCAGGAATTGTCTGCTGCTCGCCATGCCGTGGAGAACCTGGCCGCTCAGGTTTCCGACCTCTCTGGACAGTTCCAGAGTCTACGTCTCGTGCCACCTGTTACTTCCTGGCCTGCCGAGCCTCCAGAACCTAGGGTTAATAACCCACCTTGCTACTCCGGGCAGCCCACTGAGTGCCGCTCCTTTCTCACGCAGTGTGAGATTGTGTTCTCTCTCCAACCCAACACATACTCTAGAGAGAGAGCTCGGGTTGCTTACGTCATTTCACTCCTTACTGGCCGGGCTCGAGAATGGGGCACAGCTATCTGGGAGGCAAGGGCTGATTGCTCTAACAAGTTCCAGAACTTTAAAGAGGAGATGATTCGGGTTTTTGACCGTTCAGTTTTTGGTAGGGAGGCTTCTAGGGCCCTGGCTTCCTTATGCCAAGGTGAACGGTCCATAACGGATTATTCTATTGAGTTTCGCACTCTTGCTGCCTCTAGTGAGTGGAACGAGCCGGCGCTGCTCGCTCGTTTTCTGGAGGGACTCCACGCAGTGGTTAAGGATGAGATTCTCTCCCGGGAGGTTCCTTCAGATGTGGACTCTTTGATTGCTCTCGCCATCCGCATAGAACGACGGGTAGATCTTCGTCACCGGGCTCGTGGAAGAGAGCTCGCATCAACGGTGTTTCCCTGCTCCGCATCGCAACCATCTCCCTCCTCTGGCTCAGAGTCTGAGCCCATGCAGCTGGGAGGGATTCGCATCTCGACTAAGGAGAGGGAACGGAGGATCACCAACCGCCTGTGCCTCTATTGCGGAGTTGCTGGACATTTTGTTAATTCATGTCCAGTAAAAGCCAGAGCTCATCTGTAAGCGGAGGGCTACAGGTGAGCGCAACTACTCAAGTCTCTCCATCAAAATCCTGTACTACTTTGTCGGTCCATCTACGCTGGACCGGTTCGGGTGCTACATGTAGTGCCTTGATAGACTCTGGGGCTGAGGGTTGTTTCATGGACGAAGCATGGGTTCGGAAACATGACATTCCTTTCAGAGAGTTAGATAAGCCTACGCCCATGTTCGCCTTAGATGGTAGTCATCTTCCCAGTATCAGATTTGAGACACTACCTTTAACCCTCACAGTATCTGGTAACCACAGTGAGACTATTTCTTTTTGATTTTCGTTCACCGTTTACACCTGTTGTTTTGGGTCATCCCTGGCTAGTATGTCATAATCCTTCTATTAATTGGTCTAGTAATTCTATCCTATCCTGGAACGTTTCTTGTCATGTGAAGTGTTTAATGTCTGCCATCCCTCCCGTTTCTTCTGTCCCTACTTCTCAGGAGGAACCTGGCGATTGACAGGAGTGCCGGAGGAATATCATGATCTGCGCACGGTCTTCAGTCGGTCCCGAGCCAACTCCCTTCCTCCTCACCGGTCGTATGATTGTAGTATTGATCTCCTTCCGGGGACCACTCCTCCTCGAGGTAGACTATACTCTCTGTCGGCTCCCGAACGTAAGGCTCTCGAGGATTATTTGTCTGTGTCTCTTGACGCCGGTACCATAGTGCCTTCTTCTTCTCCGGCCGGGGCGGGGTTCTTTTTGTTAAGAAGAAGGACGGTACTCTGCGCCCCTGCGTGATTATCGAGGGCTGAATGACATAACGGTTAAGAATCGTTATCCGCTTCCCCTTATGTCATCAGCCTTCGAGATTCTGCAGGGAGCCAGGTGCTTTACTAAGTTGGACCTTCGTAACGCTTACCATCTCGTGCGCATCAGAGAGGGGGCGAGTGGAAAACGGCGTTTAACACTCCGTTAGGGCATTTTGAGTACCGGGTTCTGCCGTTCGGTCTCGCCAATGCGCCAGCTGTTTTTCAGGCATTAGTTAATGATGTTCTGAGAGACATTGAACATTTTTGTTTTTGTCTATCTTGACGATATCCTGATTTTTTCTCCGTCACTCGAGATTCATGTTCAGCACGTTCGACGTGTTCTACAGCGCCTTTTAGAGAATTGTCTCTACGTAAAGGCTGAGAAGTGCTCTTTTCATGTCTCCTCCGTTACTTTTCTCGGTTCCGTTATTTCCGCTGAAGGCATTCAGATGGATTCCGCTAAGGTCCAAGCTGTCAGTGATTGGCCCGTTCCAAGGTCACGTGTCGAGTTGCAGCGCTTTTTAGGTTTCGCTAATTTCTATCGGCGTTTCATTCGTAATTTCGGTCAAGTTGCTGCCCCTCTCACAGCTCTTACTTCTGTCAAGACGTGTTTTAAGTGGTCCGGTTCCGCCCAGGGAGCTTTTGATCTTCTAAAGGAACGTTTTACGTCCGCTCCTATCCTCGTTACTCCTGACGTCACTAGACAATTCATTGTCGAGGTTGACGCTTCAGAGGTAGGCGTGGGAGCCATTCTATCCCAGCGCTTCCAGTCTGACGATAAGGTTCATCCTTGCGCTTATTTTTCTCATCGCCTGTCGCCATCTGAGCGCAACTATGATGTGGGTAACCGTGAACTGCTCGCCATCCGCTTAGCCCTAGGCGAATGGCGACAGTGGTTGGAGGGGCGACCGTTCCTTTTGTCGTTTGGACAGACCATAAGAACCTTGAGTACATCCGTTCTGCCAAACGACTTAATGCCCGTCAAGCTCGTTGGGCGTTGTTTTTCGCTCGTTTCGAGTTTGTGATTTCTTACCGTCCGGGTAGCAAGAACACCAAGCCTGATGCCTTATCCCGTCTGTTTAGTTCTTCTGTGGCTTCTACTGATCCCGAGGGGATTCTTCCTTATGGGCGTGTTGTCGGGTTAACAGTCTGGGGAATTGAAAGACAGGTTAAGCAAGCACTCACGCACACTGCGTCGCCGCGCGCTTGTCCTAGTAACCTCCTTTTCGTTCCTGTTTCCACTCGTCTGGCTGTTCTTCAGTGGGCTCACTCTGCCAAGTTAGCTGGTCATCCCGGTGTTCGAGGCACTCTTGCGTCTATTCGCCAGCGCTTTGGTGGCCGACTCAGGAGCGTGACACGCGCCGTTTCGTGGCTGCTTGTTCGGACTGCGCGCAGACTAAGTCGGGTAACTCTCCTCCTGCCGGTCGTCTCAGACCGCTCCCCATTCCTTCTCGACCATGGTCTCACATTGCCTTAGACTTCATTACCGGTCTGCCTTTGTCTGCGGGGAAGACTGTGATTCTGACGGTTGTCGATAGGTTCTCTAAGGCGGCACATTTCATTCCCCTCGCTAAACTTCCTTCCGCTAAGGAGACGGCACAAATCATTATTGAGAATGTATTCAGAATTCATGGCCTCCCGTTAGACGCCGTTTCAGACAGAGGCCCGCAATTCACGTCACAGTTTTGGAGGGAGTTCTGTCGTTTGATTGGTGCGTCCGTCAGTCTCTCTTCCGGGTTTCATCCCCAGTCTAACGGTCAAGCAGAGAGGGCCAATCAGACGATTGGTCGCATACTACGCAGCCTTTCTTTCAGAAACCCTGCGTCTTGGGCAGAACAGCTCCTGGGCAGAATACGCTCACAATTCGCTTCCTTCGTCTGCTACCGGGTTATCTCCGTTTCAGAGTAGTCTGGGTTACCAGCCTCCTCTGTTCTCATCCCAGCTTGCCGAGTCCAGCGTTCCCTCCGCTCAAGCGTTTGTCCAACGTTGTGAGCGCACCTGGAGGAGGGTGAGGTCTGCACTTTGCCGTTACAGGGCACAGACGGTGAGAGCCGCCAATAAACGCAGGATTAAGAGTCCAAGGTATTGTTGCGGCCAGAGAGTGTGGCTTTCCACTCGCAACCTTCCTCTTACGACAGCTTCTCGTAAGTTGACTCCGCGGTTCATTGGTCCGTTCCGTGTCTCCCAGGTCGTCAATCCTGTCGCTGTGCGACTGCTTCTTCCGCGACATCTTCGTCGCGTCCATCCTGTCTTCCATGTCTCCTGTGTTAAGCCCTTTCTTCGCACCCCCGTTCGTCTTCCCTCCCCCCTCCCGTCCTTGTCGAGAGCGCACCTATTTACAAGGTACATAAGATCATGGACATGCGTTCTCGGGACGGGGTCACAATACTTAGTGGATTGGGAGGGTTACGGTCCTGAGGAGAGGAGTTGGGTTCCGTCTCGGGACGTGCTGGACCGTTCACTCATCGATGATTTCCTCCGTTGCCGCCAGGATTCCTCCTCGAGTGCGCCAGGAGGCGCTCGGTGAGTGGGGGGTACTGTCATGTTTGTCATTTATTATCATGTCTTGTCCCTGTGCTCCCCATTCTATTCGTTTCCCTCTGCTGGTCTTATTTGGTTCTTTCCCTCCTTCTATCCCTCTCTCTCCCCTCCCTCTCTCACTCTCTCGCTCTCTCTTCTCTCTATCGTTCCGTTCCTGCTCCCAGCTGTTCCTATTCCCCTAATCATCATTTAGTCTTCCCACACCTGTTCCCGATCCTTTCCCCTGATTAGAGTCCCTATTTATTCCTTTGTGTTCCGTTCCTGTCCCGTCGGTTCCTTGTTTAGTATTCACCATGCTGTGATTGCGTTTCGCCCTGTCCTGTCGTGTTTTTGCTGTGATTGTGTATCGCCCTGTCCTGTCGTGTTTTTTGCCTTCATCAGATGCTGCGTGTGAGCAGGTGTCTCTGTCAACTACGGCCTGCGCCTACCCGAAGCGACCTGCAGTCTGTGGCCGCTTCTCCAGTTATTCCCCTCTACAGACTAGAGGATTTCTGTTATTCCCTGTTTGGACTTAAATAAACTCTGTTTCTGTTAAGTCGCTTTTGGGTCCTCTTTCACCTGCATGACACCCAAACCATGATGCTGCCACCACCATGTTTGACAGTGGGGATGGTGTGTTCAGGGTGATGAGCTGTGTTGCTTTTACGCCAAACATAACGTTTTGCATTGTTGCCAAAAAGTTCAATTTTGGTTTCATCTGACCAGAGCACCTTCTTCCACATGTTTTGTGTGTCTCCCAGGTGGCTTGTGGCAAACTTTAAACAACACTTTTTATGGATATCCTTAAGAAATGGCTTTCTTCTTGCCACTCTTCCATAAAGGCCAGATTTGTGCAATATACGATTGATTGTTGTCCTATGGACAGAGTCTCCCACCTCAGCTGTAGATCTCTGCAGTTCATCCAGAGTGATCATGGGCCTGCCTCTTGGCTGCATCTCTGATCAGTCTTCTCCTTGTATGAGCTGAAAGTTTAGAGGGACGGCCAGGTCTTTGTAGATTTGCAGTGGTCTGATACTCCTTCCATTTCAATATTATCGCTTGCACAGTGCTCCTTGGGATGTGTAAAGCTTGGGAAATATTTTTGTATCCAAATCCGGCTTTAAACTTTTTCACAACAGTATCTCGGACTTGCCTGGTGTGTTCCTTGTTCTTCATGATGCTCTCTGCGCTTTTAACGGACCTCTGAGACTATCACAGTGCAGGTGCATTTATACGGAGACTTGATTACACACAGGTGGATGGTATTTATCATCATTAGTCATTTAGGTCAACATTGGATCATTCAGAGATCCTCACTAAACTTCTGGAGAGAGTTTGCTGCACTGAAAGTAAAGGGGCTGAATAATTTTGCACGCCCAATTTTTCAGTTTTTGATTTGTTAAAAAAGTTTCAAATATCCAATAAATGTCATTCCACTTCATGATTGTGTCCCACTTGTTGTTGAAATGTGCAAAAGGTCGCAAAGTTCAAGGGGGCCGAATACTTTCGCAAGGCACTGTATTTGGCACACCTGTATTTGGGGAGTTTCTCCAATTCTCTATGCAGATCCTCTCAAGCCCTATCAGTTTGGATGGGTAGCATCGCTGCACAGCTATTTTCAGTTCACTCCAGAGATGTTTGATCACTTTCAAGTCCGGGCTCTGGCTGGGCCACTGAAGCCCATGATGGTTCCAAACCATCACCCCAGACTGAGGTCCTGAGTGCTCTGGAGCAGTTTTTCATCAAAGATCTCTCTGTACTTTGCTCCATTTATCTTTCCCTCGATTCTGACCAGTCTCCCAGTCCCTGCCACTGAAAAACATCCCCACAACAAGATGGTAACACCACCATGCTTCACCATAGGGATGGTGCCAGGTTTCATCCAGAAGTGACGCTTGGCATTCAGGCCAAATAGTTCAATCTTGGTTTCATCAGACCAGAGAATAGTTTTTCTCATGGTCTGAGAGTCTTTAGGTGCCTTTTGGAAAACTCCAAGCGGGATTTCATGTGCCTTTTACTGAGGAGCGGCTTCCATCTGGCCACTTTACCATAAAGGCCTGATTGGTGGAGTGCTGTAGATATGATTGGCCTTCTGGAAGGTTCTCTCATCTCCACAGAGGAACTCTGGAGCTCTGTCAGAGTGACCATCGGGTTCTTGGTCACCTCCCTGACCAAGGCCCTTCTCCCTCGATTGCTCAGTTTGGCAGGGCGGCCAGCTCTAGGAAGAGTCTTGGTGGTTCCAAACCTCTTCCATTTAAGGATGATGGCGGCCACTGTGTTTTTTAGGATCTTCAATTCTGAAGAAATGTTTTGGTACCCTTCCCCAGATCTGTGCCTCGACACAATCTTGTCTGGGAGCTCTATGAACAATTCCTTTGACCTCCTGGCTTGTTTTTTTCTCTGACATGCACTGTCAACTGTGGGAGCTCATATAGACAGGTGTGTGCCTTTCCGAATGATGTCCAATCAATTTAATTCACCACAGGTGGACTTCATTCAAGTTATAGAAACATCTTGAGGATGATGAATGGAAACAGGATGCATCTGAGCTAAATTTCGAGTCTCATAGCAAAGGGTCTGAATACTTATGTAAATAAGGTATTTCTGTTTTTTAATTTGTAATGCATTTGCAAAAACGTCAAAAAACCTGTTTTCGCTTCATCATTGTGTAGATTGATGAGGAATTTATTTGATTTGATCCATTTTAGAATAAGGCTGTAACATAACAAAATGTGGAAAAAGTCAAAAGGTTTGAAAACTTTCAGAATGCACTGTATATGTGTGTATTGTATGCTCTGTTTATCTTTCCCTCGATCCTGAACAGTCTCCCAGTCCCTGCCGCTGATGTATGTATGTGTGTCCTGAAACGCCTTTCCTTTTTAAGGCAATTAAATTGAATGTTCTGTGCTCTTAATGGAAAGATACACATTTTGAAAACAAGTCCCCTCACCTGCATAAAATGCCACGCCTGCAGCTAGAGAAACAGCCCCACAGGCCCACAGCTGGCAGCAGGAGTCATTCTGACTAATCATCAGTTTATTTGAATCACCTCGCAGCAATTATCCTCTCTCATCCCATCTAAGGAACTCAGGCTCACCACGGTGCACTGCCCTACAGCACAATGAAATTAATAGATTACAAGTTGAAAGAGGTTTGTAAATGGGGGCTCTTTGCAAAATATGTAGGCCAGGGAAGGAAGGAAATAGAGAGAGCAGAATCATTGAAGGGTTGCATATCTATGACCTGTAATAGGCCCTTATATTTTGGCATGCCTCCTCGTGGAGAATTCTGTTTGACTCTTGACAGGCAGGGTGTTTGAGCCACAGTTTCGACATATGACAGGAATAGAATACCCTATGTTCTGATGCCCCAGACACATATGCCATTTACACATATTCCATAACGTTTCCCTGATATTAGTGCAAAATGAGACATGTCTTACTTTAATAGTCTGTTGCATATTTTAAACAGTTGAAGAAGACTTCATTAATGTGAGGATAAGTACAAAATCTTGTGAGCTGCATGCCCACCGGTTGATCTAGCAGCCCAGATTCCTGGTCAGCAATTACACATTGGTCATAAAAAACTCAGAAGTCTACATACTACAATTTTCATATATTAAGGTTAATCACATTAGATAAAAATACATCATGGGCAGCCAATTCAATACAACTGCTGCAAGGCTACTTGTGCACGGTTAGTGATGCTTGTTTTAATCAATCCTACAGAAACAAATCTACATTGTAGGTTATTAATATGTGGTTACCATTTTACCATGCAATTTCTGGGAAAATATCTGGTAATTTCTATGTTGCAAGAAAGGACTACCTTCCTTAACCTACAATAGTTCTGCTCTGAAAGAAAGATAACTCATACCTTGGAAGTAACCATCAGAACTTGCGCTATCCGTGGTGCTGATGTCTTGTGTAAAACACTACATGCTTCGATAGTCAGCTCCTCTCCTTATCTGATGTATTCATTCTCTGCACGGATAAGAGAGGCTTCAAATGAATGAACACAGGGGCTGAATGGTACATTTTCAATGTCGGAATGGGCAGCAGATGGACAGCACAGTAACCGTGAGATGGTTAAATGGTTTGAACTTCATTCATGTGTTGATATTGGCAACATGCACTCAGCTTTCTACAGTAACCACGGGATCATAACATACCATATCTAGAGGTTCATGGCAGCTGGGGGACACATCTCCCACACCACAGCGGGCTGGTGACGCATCGGGGATGGCCAATGCAAATGAGTATGCTCCCTCATTCCCTGCCTTCCTCGTTTTGTAACGCTCTACTCTGCCACGGAGAGGGAGAGAGTAGGGAGAAAGAAGAGGAGCTGAGAGACAATTTTTAAAGATCGTTACAATACAAACGCGTCTTCACTTCTTTAGGATATAGAATAGGAAATCATGTTCTAAATCTTCAGAGTACGTGGGAGAGAGATTCGATCCTGATAGCTTTCTGTATGGTTAAACGCAGTTCCAAAAGGGTTCCACATCTAAGGTAGGCTAAATGGTATTCAGATTTGTATTTTATCACAATAATTCTAGCTGAGTAAATGTGCGCTTTGCAACTTGTTTTGATTAATGACTGGTGTTTAATAATGTTGTTATGCATTATACATTACTCTTAGATTAAAGCTGACAAGAGCATAGTTTATTATTTTCCAATGGGCAATATTCTCAAAAATGTGGCCACTTTATACTTAGAAATTACTGAGAATGTTGACGAGAGTTAGAGAAACTGGTAGTTCCCAAATGGATAGATGCAAATTCCGTGTTGTGGTGGAAGCCTAGTGTATGTGCAAACTGTTGCTTTCCTTGGCTGGCCTGATAGCGTATTATTCCCAAGAACCCCACGATGGGGTAGCCTGATTGTACCAGAAGGTTATATCTATTGAACTGGGGATAATGTTGGAACAGTGGAAAAGTCATACAATTGGAATTAGTGGCAAAAAAAGTCCTAAAAGAAACTGTGATGACAATAATTCTGTATATGACATCTGGTCCAAATGCTGTATTTGTGCTGAAAGTCTAGAGATAATAGGACAGCAAAATATCTAATGTTAATGGATATCTTTAGCCTGTCATGCACTACCTGGCATTTATCCATTAGGCTACTATTACAGAATTAGTGGTGGTTGGCACTACCACTGTCTTCCCATAAGATTCACACAATGAGACAACAACGCCCCCGGTCTGATTGACCCTAACATTTACATTACATTACATTTAAGTCATTTAGCAGACGCTCTTATCCAGAGCGACTTACAAATTGGTGCATTCACCTAACAAAGAGAATTAAAGTGAACTCATCTACTTTACACCGGTTTGGAGCGAGTGGTCGCATCGGCGCTTCGCTCCCGCAGGTAGTATAACTTTTTACATTTCATTATAGCACAACGGTTTGATTTGTCTAATCTTAGCAATTTCTTCTCAGCTAGCTACATAGCCGTCTTTGTATCAAAGATAATTGCGTAATTATCGTATTTCGCCGTCCTAACGTAGTCTTCACTAGCCAGCTAGCTAACGTCTACTGATTAGCTGCACTGGGAAAACTATTACACTCAACTGAACGACTTGATCAGTGTAGTGTTAGCTAGCTACATAGCTGTCTTTGCTGTCTTCGTATCTTCGTTCCAAGATAATTGTGTTGTCTAGGTTTAGAGTGTGTAGTCTTAGAGTGATTATCTTAATTTACCGAGGTTAGCTAGCCAGCTATTTGTCGTCCTTAACGTAGGAGACTCTGCTAGCTAGCCAACAGCTAGCCAACGCTAGCCAACGTCTTCTGAATAGAACTCAACAACCCGGTCGCATTCACAGGTAGTATCACATTTTCATTTCATTTCATTACAGTACAACGTTTTGATTTGTTTGATCGTAGCTAGCTACATAGCTAGCTACATAGCCGTCTTTGTATCAAAGATAATTGTGTAGTCTAGAGCGATTTTCTAGGTTAGCTAGCCAGCTATTGTCGTTCTTTTAACGCAACGTAACGTAAACAACACTACTAGCTAGCCAGCTAGCCCCCGAATAGCAGCACTGTAGAAACTATTACACTCAACGGAACGACTTGATTAGTGTAGTGTCAACAACGCACCCACTGCCAGCTAGCCTACTTCAGCAGTACTGTATCATTTTAATCATTTTAGTCAATAAGATTCTTGCTACGTAGCTTAACTTTCTGAACATTCGAGACGTGTAGTCCACTTGTCATTCCAATCTCCTTTGCATTAGCGTAGCCTCTTCTGTAGCCTGTTAACTATGTGTCTGTTTATCCCTGTTCTCTCTTCTCTGCACAGACCATACAAACGCTCCACACCGCGTGGCCGCGGCCACCCTAATCTGGTGGTCCCAGCGCGCACGACCCACGTGGAGTTCCAGGTCTCCGGTAGCCTCTGGAATTGCCGATCTGCGGTCAACAAGGCAGAGTTCATCTCAGCCTATGCCTCCCTCCAGTCCCTCGACTTCTTGGCACTAACGGAAACATGGATCACCACAGACAACACTGCTACTCCTACTGCTCTCTCTTCGTCCGCCCACGTGTTCTCGCACACCCCGAGAGCTTCTGGTCAGCGGGGTGGTGGCACCGGGATCCTCATCTCTCCCAAGTGGTCATTCTCTCTTTCTCCCCTTACCCATCTGTCTATCGCCTCCTTTGAATTCCATGCTGTCACAGTTACCAGCCCTTTCAAGCTTAACATCCTTATCATTTATCGCCCTCCAGGTTCCCTCGGAGAGTTCATCAATGAGCTTGATGCCTTGATAAGCTCCTTTCCTGAGGACGGCTCACCTCTCACAGTTCTGGGCGACTTTAACCTCCCCACGTCTACCTCTGACTCATTCCTCTCTGCCTCCTTCTTTCCACTCCTCTCCTCTTTTGACCTCACCCTCTCACCTTCCCCCTACTCACAAGGCAGGCAATACGCTCGACCTCATCTTTACTAGATGCTGTTCTTCCACTAACCTCATTGCAACTCCCCTCCAAGTCTCCGACCACTACCTTGTATCCTTTTCCCTCTCGCTCTCATCCAACACCTCCCACACTGCCCCTACTCGGATGGTATCGCGCCGTCCCAACCTTCGCTCTCTCTCCCCCGCTACTCTCTCCTCTTCCATCCTATCATCTCTTCCCTCCGCTCAAACCTTCTCCAACCTATCTCCTGATTCTGCCTCCTCAACCCTCCTCTCCTCCCTCTCTGCATCCTTTGACTCTCTATGTCCCCTATCCTCCAGGCCGGCTCGGTCCTCCCCTCCCGCTCCGTGGCTCGATGACTCATTGCGAGCTCACAGAACAGGGCTCCGGGCAGCCGAGCGGAAATGGAGGAAAACTCGCCTCCCTGCGGACCTGGCATCCTTTCACTCCCTCCTCTCTACATTTTCCTCCTCTGTCTCTGCTGCTAAAGCCACTTTCTACCACGCTAAATTCCAAGCATCTGCCTCTAACCCTAGGAAGCTCTTTGCCACCTTCTCCTCCCTCCTGAATCCTCCTCCCCCTCCCCCTCCTCCCTCTCTGCAGACGACTTCGTCAACCATTTTGAAAAGAAGGTCGACGACATCCGATCCTCGTTTGCTAAGTCAAACGACACCGCTGGTTCTGCTCACACTGCCCTACCCTGTGCTCTGACCTCTTTCTCCTCTCTCTCCAGATGAAATCTTGCGTCTTGTGACGGCCGGCCGCCCAACAACCTGCCCGCTTGACCCTATCCCCTCCCCTCTTCTCCAGACCATTTCCAGAGACCTTCTCCCTTACCTCACCTCGCTCATCAACTCATCACTGACCGCTGGCTACGTCCCTTCCGTCTTCAAGAGAGCGAGAGTTGCACCCCTCCTGAAAAAACCTACACTCGATCCCTCCGATGTCAACAATTACAGACCAGTATCCCTTCTTTCTTTTCTCTCCAAAACTCTTGAACGTGCTGTCCTTGGCCAGCTCTCCCGCTATCTCTCTCTGAATGACCTTCTTGATCCAAATCAGTCAGGTTTCAAGACTAGTCATTCAACTGAGACTGCTCTCCTCTGTATCACGGAGGCGCTCCGCACTGCTAAAGCTAACTCTCTCTCCTCTGCTCTCATCCTTCTAGATCTATCGGCTGCCTTCGATACTGTGAACCATCAGATCCTCCTCTCCACCCTCTCCGAGTTGGGCATGCGCGGCCCACGCTTGGATTGCGTCCTACCTGACAGGTCGCTCCTACCAGGTGGCGTGGCGAGAATCTGTCTCCTCACCACGCGCCCCAGGGCTCTGTTCTAGGCCCTCTCCTATTCTCGCTATACACCAAGTCACTTGGCTCTGTCATAACCTCACATGGTCTCTCCTATCATTGCTATGCAGACGACACACAACTTATCTTCTCCTTTCCCCCTTCTGATGACCAGGTGGCGAATCGCATCTCTGCATGTCTGGCAGACATATCAGTGTGGATGACGGATCACCACCTCAAGCTGAACCTCGGCAAGACGGAGCTGCTCTTCCTCCCGGGGAAGGACTGCCCGTTCCATGATCTCGCCATCACGGTTGACAACTCCATTGTGTCCTCCTCCCAGAGCGCTAAGAACCTTGGTGTGATCCTGGATAACACCCTGTCGTTCTCAACCAACATCAAGGCGGTGGCCCGTTCCTGTAGGTTCATGCTCTACAACATCCGCAGAGTACGACCCTGCCTCACACAGGAAGCGGCGCAGGTCCTAATCCAGGCACTTGTCATCTCCCGTCTGGATTACTGCAACTCGCTGTTGGCTGGGCTCCCTGCCTGTGCCATTAAACCCCTTCAACTCATCCAGAACGCCGCAGCCCGTCTGGTGTTCAACCTTCCCAAGTTCTCTCACGTCACCCCGCTCCTCCGTTCTCTCCACTGGCTTCCAGTTGAAGCTCGCATCCGCTACAAGACCATGGTGCTTGCCTACGGAGCTGTGAGGGGAACGGCACCTCAGTACCTCCAGGCTCTGATCAGGCCCTACACCCAAACAAGGGCACTGCGTTCATCCACCTCTGGCCTGCTCGCCTCCCTACCACTGAGGAAGTACAGCTCCCGCTCAGCCCAGTCAAAACTGTTCACTGCTCTGGCTCCCCAATGGTGGAACAAACTCCCTCACGACGCCAGGACAGCGGAGTCAATCACCACCTTCCGGAGACACCTGAAACCCCACCTCTTTAAGGAATACCTAGGATAGGATAAGTATTCCATCCCCCCCCCCCTTTAAGATTTAGATGCACTATTGTAAAGTGACTGTTCCACTGGATGTCATAAGGTGAATGCACCAATTTGTAAGTCGCTCTGGATAAGAGCGTCTGCTAAATGACTTAAATGTAATGTAAATGTAATTGAACTGATCAGGGTTTTTATTCCAGGCCAGTTCAGTTGGGCCCCTTGATCAGGGTTGAAGTTAGATCCGTAGAGGGCAATATATAGCCTAAATACTTGCACCCACTGCTGCCTTTCATGTGGCTAACCTGTGGCTTTCTTTTAAGCCGTAAAATCTTAAAAGGTCTTAAAAGTGTTTAGTTTTAATTTCCGTGTCATGCACTACCTGGCAGTCCTCCATTAGGCTACTATTACAGAATTATAGATAAAACGTGTCTAAAGTGCTGTTCACAAACAGAAGTAAAACATAATAAGCAAGATTGTATAAAGCCTACACCAGTGGCGAACCTTGATTATTAGACATAGGACTTCAGTGGGGGAAAATAATCTCCAAAGCCGTCAAACTTCAAATTAACAAATCAAGAAAAATAACAGAAACATCATCACCTAATAAGCCTTACATTATATCTAGCTCTCATGCGGGAGTAGGAATGCTTTTTGATGACATCATGAATTAATCAAACAGGCCTGAGCAATGCATCGGCTGTCACTCATTCTACAGCAACAACAACAACAATCACTTAAACAACCTGTGGTAGCCTAAAGGCACCCGCTTGCTTCCCATCTGAAACAGTTTTTGCATATACTATGATGACATTTTGTGATGTTTATGTTCGTTTCGGTCTTCGACAAAGGTTTGTTCATGCACACAACATTTTTTCCTGAGACAAGCCAAAGTTCAGTAGCCAACGTCCACGGCCCTTCGTTGGTGATTGGTCAACAGTAGGGATTCTTCAATTAAGTATTTGTTGTCATTCAACGAGAGACGACTCGTTTTCATGCAAATTTTTTCACTTGAGAAACACTGCACCAAACATTTTAGTTAGAAAAATCGCGTGACCACGACCTCAGCAAAAAAGTCCAAATTAATTACTAATTATCTTACATTAAGTCTGATTATTTTGAGGAAGCGTATACTGGCTATAGAACCGATAGAAAGAAAGCAGTCACATACAGCATACTGTTATAAGAAACCCATTCATAGTAACCCCGTAGGCCCCCAATCATAACAAAAACACAACCATTAAGCATTTACAAATCGAAATTTGTAACTATTACTTCCTATTGCAAGCATATTTTATCACGTTCAGCACACAAAGTAATGATCTAAAGTTTAAATGCAACAATGTTTCACACACATTATTTTCAGAGAGAGCTGACAGCAATCGAGCTACTAAAAAACATTGCTGCTCACCAAATGATGATCATTTGATACTTAACTTCTTGTTGAAAGTGAATCTTGAAGGACAATGTTAAAAATCGACTGCCAATAAAAAGCAACTTTTAATTTTGAAAATGTGTGGCATCTATATGAGTCAGAAACATCTGTTGTCAAAATTGACTACAAAGTGTAAATAGATCATTTTGGCCATGCAAGATGACAGGAAAAAATGGTGTGTCACGGAATACTGTATCAGTTTTCCTTTGGTTGGGTTTATTTCAATCCTGCCCACATGCCCGCAGTTGGCAACACCCAAGTAATCATCAATTCAGAACGCAGCTGCACAGCAACCCGATCTTAATGCCCATGGTCAGCTTGGTTTGACAGTTGATATCCCAATGGTGCTAGTTAGGGACCATCAGTAAATTACACCATGTACATGGGACAATATTTAAAAATGGCAATAGCTCCAAATTTCAATGACAAATAAACTATAAATCAAAATCAGTAAAAAAAAACTACAACTAAAATACAGCACAACAAACAATCAAGAAAAACAGCCATATTCTCCAATCAATATTTTGTATTGTCCAAGCAGCATCAGTGACCAATTGCAATTTATTTTGCAGTTGGTTCCAGCAATGAGGTGCATTAAAACTAAAACGAATTTGGTGGAGAGGAACCTCAAGAGTTAAACAACTCTGTGAGCAGGTTTGGTATTACGTTTATTTTGTTTTATTTGAAATACTTTGACAATGAAGTTAGGTAAGTTGGAAGCTTGTTTAGTAGGGTTTTGTAAGCAAAGAGGGAGTAATGAATTGATTTACGGGACTTTAATGAGGACCAGCCAACCTTTTGATACAGGATGCAGTGGTGAGTATTAAAACTGCCACCAGTGATAAAACGAATGGCGCTAAGGCAGACGGCATCCACAGGTTTAAGAGTAGTTGCTGCTGCAATCTGGTATATTGTGTCACCATAATCAAGAACTGTGAGGAAAGTCGACTGTACAATCTACTTCCTGATATTTAGGGAGAAACAAGATCTATTTCAAAAAAATAAGTCTACTTTAAATCCTAGCTTTTTAACTAGCTCATCCGTATGTTTTGTAAACATTAAGTCTTTGTCAGTGCAAATGCCCAGATATTTGTAGGCGGGAACCCGATCAATGGGAGAACCATCCAATTAATAAATATGTAGATCATCTGAAACATTCTTGTGTGAACTAGAGAACAACATGTATTTAGTCTTGCCGCTATTAATTACAAGTTTTAAACCAACCAGGGCTTTCTGTAACATAACAAAGTCAGTTTGTAGCTCTAACAGCCTGGTCAACAGTTGGGGCAATGGCAAACATAACAGTGTCATCTGCATACAGATTAATATTAAAAGATTTAACAGATATTATTTATATCAACAGTAAAGAGAACAGGTCTTAGTACCGACCCCTGCGGTACACCTTTTATAATATCCAGGAAACTTACACCATCAGAGATCACACATTGAGTCCTGTCTGACTGATCATTTTCAAATCACTTGCAAGAAACCTGATCCAGGCCTATTTCAGTCAATCTTTAAATTGGAATGTGATGGTCAACGGTATCAAAGGCCTTGGAAAGGTCTATAAATATGATCCAAGTAATTTAACACATCCTCTAAAACAAGCGGAGCAGCTGAAATGGCTATGTCCAGGTCTAAAACGGGTTGGTGCATTATGAGAATAGAGTGAGAAGTAAAAAAGTTCTCAGCTGAAAGTTAGTCAGGGATTCTAAAACTTTGTAAAGGCAAGATCATTTGGAAATTGGACAGTAAAAATCAGAAGGATCTCCTCCTTTACATAGGGGGAGGACATGTGCTGCTTTCCAGATCTTAGGGATAACATCAGAAACAATTGTGAAGTTAAAAATATAGGTCAGTGGTTCTGCAATAAGTGGTGCAGAGAGCTGCAGTATGACCCTAACCCTATGTTGTTGTTTTTTTAAACACCAATCTTTAGCAAGGCATTTAGTACATCATAGACATGAAAATAAGGTATGGAAGTCTGTTAATGCATCATTCTGTACAATCTGTTTTGAGGTGACTAAAGGATCTTCTAATGGGATGAGATTATCCTTTTAAACAGGTGGCCAGTTGAAGCAAAATGGTTATTAAAAGCATCACAAATTTAAATTTAGTCTAGAATGGGTCCAGAGGCTGTCAAAACCTGCTAGGGCAAGTTTTGTTTCAAAGATTTGACCACTTTCCAGAAAGTGGCTGGATTACCACCACTCTCTGATACACAATTCAAGAAATACAGTATGTTGATTTCTTAATGGCTACAGTATGTTGATATCTTAATGGCTACCAATCAGACATAGAATCAATCTGTCAAGCTAAATGTATTTCCTGTAATTGCTCAGATAGTTTATGCGGAAACCAAGGATTACATCAGTCTTTTACACTTAGTTTTTTGTTTGGCACGTTTATCTGCAACAGGAAAAAAATGGAAATAAAACAATGAAGGGCCTGATCCGAGTCAGTGATAGTTGACACAATCCCCCAGCCACTCAACCCCAGTTTAGACAAAAAATGTTGCTCATTAAAATTTAAAAAATGTCTCTTTGTAATAATGCGTGAGCAAGATTTAGGAAGTTTAATATGTCTTATACAAGCAAAGGAACAATGGTCACTGAACTCATTGGCAAATATACGGTTGGCTGTAAACCTATGAGGGGAAATGGTTAGAATAATATCTAATCGAGTAGATTATTCAGGGTGTTTAGAGTTGGGGCGAGTTGGTTTAATTATCAGCTGAGTTAGATTTAGCTCAGTGCAAATATCTTTCAGCCCATCAGATACTGTAATCAATCAATGTAGATTAGGATCACCCACTATCAGTAATTCAGATTGAGCATAGTTATACAGTAGGTCAACAATTTGCTAAGAGCACATATGGAGGCCAAGGGAGGGCGATAAATTCCCATTAGCATCAGATGGGCATTCTTACCAAGTCCCCATGTTTAGGACTAGACATTCACATTTCTTAGGGACAAAGGTGGGGATGGTCACAGAAACATTCAACTCTATTAGATCTAAAACATTATACACATCAGAGTCCAGCATAGACTTCTTTAGCCAAGATTCAGTTATAACCAGAATGTCAGGATTGGTTTGAGATGCCAGAGTTACAATACAATACATTTTAGAAATCAAACTTCTGTCATTTACAGTACATGAATCAGACTAAGACTGCAGCTGCAGGATTTCAGATCAGACAAAGTTTCTAAAACAAACATGCCATGTTCAACAGTTAACTTCCTACTAGAAAGTACCATGGGGTTAGCTTGAATTGGAATAGATGCATTATGCCTATGCCTCGAACTATGCTCAGTTGGAAACCCCTTATTTGAAAGCATTTAATGAGACAACTAAAAGAACTGCAACATGAAAATATTGTCCGATTTACCCTATGTAATTTATTTATCGGTCCCTAACTAGTCCCAGAGAAAGACTTTCCAATATCAAACCAACTTTGCAATGGTCGCACACCAGCCGGCTGAAGCTAATTGGCAAAAGAAGTTGGCTAGCACTGGCTATCCTAGGCGACTTCAAGACACACTACCTGGTTAGACTGTTTCAGGTTATCTACTGTAGAAGGGTGAGTGACTGTAACTGTGCACTGTTTTGGCAGAGTGAATGTACAAACACTTGCCACGCGCGATCACCCACACTAAACCATCCCCCAAGACAACTCTCGTTTAGCTTTAGTCATGGCCGCTGCATTTCACTCTGAGCAGTTATTTTGGGCCCTGTACAGGGGCCATTTGAAAGCTATTTGAAAGCTACAGGCCTTATCTTTTTGGAAATCAAACTCAAATATTATTGCTGGCAATGTCATAAAAGGTCTTTAGGAGCGTTGCACACCTGGATTGAACAATATTTGAGTGCCAAGGCACTTAGGAACATTCCATGTCGTCTTGGTAACCAACTCCAGTGTATATCTGGCCTTGTGTATGAGGCTATTGTCCTGCTGAAAGGTGAATTTGTTTCCCAGTGTCTGTTTGAAAGCAAACTGAACCAGGTTCACTTCTACGATTTTACCTGTGCTTAGCTCTATTCCATTTATTGTTATCCTAAAAACTCCCAAGTCATTGCCGATGACAAGCATACCCATAACATGATGCAGCCACCACAATGCTTGAAAATATGAAGAGTGATACTCAGTGATGTGTTGGATTTGACCCAAATATAACATTTTGTATTCAGGATATAAAGTAAATGTCTTTCCCACATTCTTTGCAGTTTTACTTTATTGCAAACAGGATAAATGTTTTGGAATATTTTTATTCTGTACAGGCTTCCTTCTTTTCACTCTGTATTGTATTTTGGTCTTGAAATTCACTACCCACTACCCAACTGAGGGACCTTACAGATAATTATGTGCATGGGGTACAGAGATGAGGTAATCATTCAAAAATAATGTTAAACACTATTATTGCACACAGAGTGAGTCCATGCAACTTACTGTGGTCCTTCTGTAGCTCAGTTGGTAGAGCATGGCGCTTGTAACGCCAGGGTAGTGGGTTCGATCCCCGGGACCACCCGTAAGTAGAATGTATGCACACATGACTGTAAGTCGCTTTGGATAAAAGCGTCTGCTAAATGGCATATATTATTATATTATATTATTACTAAGCAACTTGTTCAGCGCATTTCTACTCCTGAACTTATTTAGATTTGAAAAAGGGGTTGAATACTTACTGACTCAAGAAATTTCAGATTTGAATTTTCAATGAATTTGTAAAAATGTCTAAAAACACAATTTCACTTTGACATTATGGGGTATATTCAGGCTGTAGCACAACAAAATGTTAAAAAAGGACAAAAGGTAGATCATTCATGTTAAACAAAACCAATTGCACAAGCCCTGCACATTTAAAGTGGTTGTGTTCCTATGGGAATTGTTGCATGTTTAGAGTGCCGCGATTAGATTAAAGACCTGACAATTGTATTATTATACAGTTGAAGTCAGAAGTTTACATACACCTTAGCCAAATACATGTAAACTCAGTTTTTCACAATTCCTGACATTTAATCCTAGTAAACATTCCATGTCTTAGGTCAGTTAGGATCACCACTTTATTTTAAGAATGTGAAATGTCAGAGTAATAGTAGAGAGAATGATTCATTTCAGCTTTTATTTCTGTCATCACATTTCCAGTGGGTCAGAAGTTTACATACACTCAATTAGTATTTGGTAGCATTGCCTATAAATTGTTTAACTTGGGTCAAATATTTTGGTTAGCCTTCCACAAGCTTCCCACAATAAGTTGGGTGAATGTTGGCCCATTCATCCTGACAGAGCTGAGTCAGGTTTATAGGCCTCCTTGCTCGCACACACTTTTTCAGTTCTGCCAACACATTTTCTATAGGATTGAGGTCAGGGCTTTGTGATGACCACTCCAATACCTTGATTTTGTTGTCCTTAAGGCATTTTGCCACAACTTTGGAAGTATACTTGGGGTCATTGTCCATTTTGAAGACCCATTTGCGACCAAGCTTTAACTTCCCGACTGATGTCTTGAGATGTTGCTTCAATATATCCACATCATTTTCCACCCTCATGATGCCATCTATTTTGTGAAGTGCACCAGTCCCTCCTACAGCAAAGCACCCCCACAACATGATGCTGCCACCCTCGTGTTTCATGGTTGGGATGCTGTTCTTCGGCTTGCAAGCGTCCCCCTTTTTCATCCAAACATGACGATAGTCATTATGGCCAAACAGTTATATTTTAGTTTCATTACACCAGCAGACATTTCTCCAAAAAGTATGATCTTTGTCCCCATGTGCAGTTGCAAAGCGTAGTCTGGCATTTTTATGGTGGTTTTGGAGCACTGGCTTCTTCCTTCTGAGCGGCCTTTCAGGTTATGTCGATATAGGACTCATTTTTACTGTGGATGTAGATACTTTGGTACCTGTTTCCTCCAGCATCTTCACAAGTATCTACATCCTTTGCTGTTGTTTTGGGATTGATTTGCACTTTTTGCACCAAAGTACGTTCATCTCTAGGAGACAGAAAGAGTCTCCTTCCTGAAAGGTATGACGGCTGCGTGGTCCCATGGTGTTTATACTTGCGTACTATTGTTTGTACAGATGAACGTGGTACCTTCATGCGTTTGGAAATTGCTCCCAAGGATGAACCAGACTTGTGAAGGTCTACAATTTGTTTTCTGAGGCATTGGGCATTTCTTTTGATTTTCCCACGATGTCAAGCAAAGAGGCACTGACAAGGTTGTCCTTGAAATACATCCATGGATACACCTCCAATTGACTCAAATCAAATGTCAATTAGCCTATCAGAAGCTTCTAAAGCTATGACATAATTTTCTATAATTTTCCAAGCTGTTTAAAGGCACAGTCAACTTAGCGTATGTCACTTCTGACCCACTAGAATTGTGATGCAGTGAATTATAAGTTAAATAATCTGTCTGTAAACAATTTACTTGTTTACAAATTACTTGTGTCATGCACAAAGTAGATGTCCTATCCAAAATTATAGTTTGTTAAGAAGGAATTTGTGGTGGTTGAATTTTTTTTTTAAGTGTATGTAAACTTCCAACTTCAAATGTATATATTTATTTGATCCTTTTGGAGCAGTAATTGTTGACAAATGTTATCTCAAATCTAAACATTCAAATATCTTATTTCCCAACTTGGGGACAATTGGGGAGACCCATTTGTTATTGGTCTATTAACAGATTCACCGTATGGTAATGTCACCATGGAAATCCAAAACTCTTTGGTAGATTATATTTTCAACCAGCAACTATCAGGAAATAACACCAATATATTTTTGCTCACCTTTTTACGGTGTTAGTTTCATCAGCTGTTGTTCCAAATGATTCAAAACACATAAAAAAATGTTTTACTACTTTATTCTCCTCAATAACACTTATGGCTGCAGTCGCATCACACCTATGCTCCTAGCCGCGCACTACAAAGAAAAGCTAGGTAGACTGTTGGAAAACTAAGCTAATTCTCATGCTCTCAGGAGTTACATTTCTCGGCCTTCTAGGCATTTGAGATTTCCCTGTCACTCCAAAATTCTGCCCAAATACAGTAGATTGGCTGATGCCTTCTGTCTAGATTCTGAGAGCCTATCCAACTTAGCTAAGTAGATTTTTCTCCCTAGAGACCATCAAATAAAAATCCTGATTGGATCTTTTTGTTTTTGCGTCAGCGTTAACCCTTCCCTTTTCCTAAACAAACTTAAGAAATTATATCAGAATATCATTTAATGATAGAAAATCTTAAATTTAAGTTTGAAGTCCTTTTTATAAATCCTTCGGCCTTCTCTGAAGCAGTGGAGGCTGCTGAGGGGAGGATGGCTCATGATAATGTCTGGAACGGAGCGAATAGACTGGCATGAAACACATAAAAACCATGTGTTTGATATCATTCCACCAATTCCGCTCCAGCCATTACCACAAGCCCGTCCTCCCAAATTATGGTGCCAGCATCCTCGTGTGCTCTGAAGTCGTAGAAGGCCCTTACGATTTCCAACTGGCTTATACTCTCTTTGAGTGTTACAGGTCACAGCTAAACACTTCATTCACTGCTATACATTACCAAAATACTGAAAAGAGTTTATTATTTTTAACACCCTCCTGCATCACATTATTCTCCAATCTCCATGGTAGAGTTTAACCTGTGTAGGTGGAGGAGCAGAGGTCTCGGAGATCTGTGAAGCGACTAAAGCATGTGTCAAACTCATTCCACTGAAAGTTGAGTGGCTGCTGGTTTTCACTCCTCCCTTGTACTTGATTGATGAAATAAGGTCACAAATGAGTAACTCCCCTCACCTGGTTGTCTAGGTCTTAATTGAAAGGAAAACCCCAAAATCTGCAGACACTAGGCCCTCCATGGATTGAGTTTGACACCACTGGAGCAAAGCACACGAGTCAATACCCCCCCCAACCAGACTCTTCCCAGGGCAGGCACTCTTCCACAATTTTTGCTCATGTAAAGCCATTGATTTATCCATATTTTGAAAGATAAAACTCTAAAATCGGGTCACTTGTGTGCTATGAGAATCTTGTTTCATTGGAGCCAACCATAAATATTCCCCCTCAAGACACTTTTATCATGTCATAATTTCCCACTGTGGTAATAGTGTATCTAGTGAAATAATCTATTAGGAACTTTATTTAGATTTGGAAGCAGCAGGCAGATATTAACATGTTATCTGAGAGCATTACTACTTTCAAAGGAATAGTTCACCCAAATTACAAAATGGCATATTGGTTTCCTTAACCTGGTTTTGTTTACAGCTGGTACTGTTTCCAAAACATTTAAAGATTTGTGACATAGATCCAATTCATGGTACCTGAAAATGCTAAGATACTGTAGGTACTATGACTTGCATTGGATTTGCATTGGATTTGTGCCACAAATGCTAAAACGTTAGCATTTGGAAACAGTGCCAGAGAAACAAAACCAAAGCATGGATTGCTGTCATACCTTGTCCATAGACTGCTTACAGGGTAAGGAAACCAACATGTAATTTTGTAATTTGGGTGAACTATCCCTTTAATGCTTTTGATGTGGGTCACAAATCTAATTGAAAATGCTTTTGAAAATCACTCATTTCCATAACTCTCAATCCGAGTTGCCGCTTAAACATAATTGGTTTGATATGGTACAAATCGTCAAAAGATGGTTCACAAACTCATGTCTGTGGAGCTTTACAAATGTACCAACACACTGAGGAAAGTCAGGGAAACAAGAACATAATACAGATGGTGCTGTGATGCTGTCATGCTGCCAGTGTAATTGAGGCAGAATGATGGATATTTTCTAAGCCAAGACAAGCGTAAAGCTAAGAAACTGTTCTGTAGCTAACAGGAAGATAACCTCTTCCCACACACCCTCTGACACCAGATATAATGGCACACCAGGTTCACAGGAAAGACAAACAACAAATAGCAAGGGAAATTACTTTATGCTCACTGCTCTAGAACAGAAATACAAATGCCAAAATTAACTGTAGATCTAATCCACAAAGCTATTGTATATACGTTGCCCTTGTATATTCTATAGGGGTTGTATACAAAGATAATTATATTCTGCCAATTAAAATCTTATTTGCTTCTATTTTGTTGCCCTAGGTGAAACTAACTAGTTTGCTGGCTGTTCTGTTGCCTTGGAGATTACTGTAAAGTCGGGCGCTGCTGTGACTCATCTGAGGGATCTGATTACACAGTGGTCTTTTTGGTCTCCTGTCCAGAGGCATGGCTATTAAGCGTGGAGCCTCATTAACCATCTGAAGCTGCAGCCAGGTAGCCTACCTACTGTCACTGGACTGATGGGGTTATAATGAAGCTGTAGATCCCTCACCCCTCTCACTGGAATGGTGGCTCACTAAGGATCAGATAGCCACCAGCTGGACAATGGGAATGGCCACGCCCCTCTACAAGCTGCGTTGCTTCCTGCGGCGAGCTCACATGCTCCTCCTCTTCTTGGGTATCGCCTACCTGATGGCAGGGAGCATTCTGCTGCTGCAGCGCTCCAGCCTGACCCTGAGGACCACCCAGCCACCAGGCAGCGCCAGCCTCTCTTCTCTCATGGCACTGCCAGCACCTCCCACAGCCGTGAGGGCTGCCCCTGGCCTGGACATGAGGACGCGCTCCAGATGGGCAGCCCCCCAGGCCATGTTGGGTGGTGGAATGGGCATCAAGATGGGGCGGCACTGGCCCACATCCCGGCACCTGAGGGTCCAACATCTGCACCGCCGCTGGTTCCACGGTCTGATGCCAGACACACAGGAGCAGAGGGGTCCCCTACAAAGCAATACCAGGCACAAAGGTACCACCTACCCACTGCAACATTGTTTACTTTATTGCCAACATAGGTGTAGTTTAACCGCTGACTGCATACCAGACCTGGTTTAAATAGTATTTGTTCCAGACTCAGTGACAGGACTGAGAGCCTAAAATCCACGGCAAACCTGTATTACCATCACTTCTCAATAGTGTGTTGTAATAAATTATTAATATTGTTCTTTGAATGGATATAATATGGCTTTTCATTAACTGCTTTGTTTTGACATGGCAAGGAACCTACATGGGTTGCTTCATGCATGATGCCAATGATCAAGCGCTGGGGGGAACCGTGTTGTATGACCTGCGCAAAATGACCAGCTCTTTGTGTCAAGACACCTGCTCAGAAAGGTAATGAGTCTGGAACCATGGAAAGCTGCGGCTCTTTGGTTAATTATTCTGTCTCAGTCGCTGGGATGAATAGATCCTGTGTTCCAATGGGGAAGAATGGTGGTGGTGTGTGTGTGTGTGTGTGTGTGTGTGTGTGTGTGTGTGTGTGTGTGTGTGTGTGTGTGTGTGTGTGTGTGTGTGTGTGTGTGTGTGTGTGTGTGTGTGTGTGTGTGTGTGTGTGTGTGTGTGTGTGTGTGTGTGTGTGTGTGTGTGTGTGTGTGTGTGTGTGTGTGTGTGTGTGTAGTGGAAGGCCAGATCTGCGTTAGAGATGCAGAATAAGATATAATGGGTATTTGAGGGGTGTTAGTATACATTCAAATTAATGACAAAACTGTATAAATTATTTTATGCCAAAACAGTTAGCAGTGCAATATCCCACAGTACGTTTAGACACAGGAAATGATTGCCACAAAAACAAATAGCCAAAGCAAACAGAATCAATCAATGTGGACTGCTGGGAGGATATTCTACCAGAATCCTATGCCTGCTCAGCCTTTCCTCCACCCACATGGAGAGTAGAGTCATGCTTTTAGCTGTCATCGTTGAAATAAAGCACAAATAAAAGTCTGGGAAATTTTTGGTGGCGCTCAAAGCAAATGCAAAAAGGTCATTTTGAATAGGTCCTCTCTTTCCAAGGAGAGAGGATAAAGATACTTGAGGTAGGATGACTCATGTCGCCCTTGGGATTAGAAAGGACCTCCATCATCCACCCAGAGCAATTACTGTGATCTAGTCAATGGTGAAAACTGTTACCAGCCAGCACCACAGAGCAATGAATGCTGTGCTTCTCCACTGCCTGCCCTGATTGATTCAATTAAAATGTTTAGTATTTATTCACATGGAGGCCTGGGGTTATGCAATCTGGTGTCCTTTGGGGCAAATTATCCCAAGGCTGATGATGGTTAAAGACAGCCCTGGGCTAAGGCACTGAGGTGTGTGTGTGTGTGTGTGTGTGTGTGTGTGTGTGTGTGTGTGTGTGTGTGTGTGTGTGTGTGTGTGTGTGTGTGTGTGTGTGTGTGTGTGTGTGTGTGTGTGTGTGTGTGTGTGTGTGTGTGTGTGTGTGTGTGTGTGTGTGTGTGTGTGTGTGTGTGACATATGTGCTTGTCTCCTCTCTGCAGTGGGTACCGATTTGCAGGTCTGGAGTACGGAGCAGAATGTCACTGTGGTAACCACATCAGCAGCTCGCGGTCCCAGGAGGAGGACTGTAGCCTAGTCTGCAGGGGGGAGAGGGGCGAGAGAGGAGTCCCCTGTGGGGGTGTGGGTCGCCTCTCCATCTACAAGGTGGAGGAACAGCTCCCAGGACAGAGGAAATGTAAGTACATTCAATCTGGATAGAGCACTGCCTGATTGAACGGCAGTAAAACTTTATTAATCTCTGAACCCAGAACCACATCTCGTGAGCGTTGACCAACAGTGTCAAGAGAGACCAGTGCTTTACTAATGCTTACTGTACATTATATCAGCCATAGCCAGAGAACTATGCACTATGCAAGCATGGCACTGGAAGGAATAGCGGCCATTTTACGGGCTCCTGACCAATTATGCTATTTTGTGTATTTTTTTTGCGCTGATCTTAACTTTTTTTGTACGTAATGTTTCCGCAATCGTTTCCTATGATCATCAGAACAGCTAACACTAACCTCAATTTGGTGGAGGACATCTACTTCATGATTTGGAATGGGCCCTCAGATAATCAAAAGGTTCTTCAGCTGCACCATTGAGAGCATCTTGACTAGTTTCATCACCTCTTGGTATGGCAACTGCTTGGCATCTGATCGCAAGGTGCTTCAGAGAGTAATTAACCAATAGCTACCCGGACTATCTACATTGACCCTTTTTGTATTGTCTTTTGACTCATCACATACGCTGCCATTACTGTTTGTTATCTATCCTGTTGCCTAATCAAATCACATCAAGCTTTATTTCTACAGCACAGTTCAGACATGGAATGCAACACAATGTGAGAAGAATCTTCAAATGAATTCTAAACTTACAGGCAGCCAGTGCAGAGACCTTGAAACCAGTGTAATGTGTGCTGCAGCATTCTGTATGCTTTGCAATGGCCAATGGCTTTCTTGGGTAGCCCAGACAGGAGAGCATTACAGCAGTCAGGCCTGTTTGTAATAAAAGCATGGATGAGTCTCTCTGTATCTGCCTGGGAGAGAAATCATATTGCCTAGTCACTTTATATATACCTATATGTACCTCAATTACCTTGTACCCCTGCACATCAACTCGGTACTGTCACCCCGTGTATATAGCCAAGTTATCATTACCCATTGTGTATTTATTCCTCGTGTTATTGTTTCTATTTTTCTATTATTTTTTAAACATGTCACTGCATTTTTGTGAAGGGCCAGTAAGTAAGCATTTCACTGTTAGTCTACACCTGTTGTTTACGAAGCATGTGACAAAATACAATTTGATGTGATAATTTGATTTAGCAATTTGTTAAGTTGATAATAGATAGATTTCTATGGCCAATGTTTCCTTTAAGCTTGGCAGTTTAAGACTATGCTTGTAGATCATTTGCCATTACCAGTCCAGAGAAACAGAGAAATACATTCAAGGAATGTAGCTATGTTTATAAGGTGTGGTCTGATGTCTGCATACCTCTGTTCTACTCTTAGTCAGAAACGTTCGCTACGGTGGCTGCTTCAAGGTTCCAAAGAACACCACCAACACCTTCCCTGTCTACTCCTTTCAACCAAACTCCACTTCACAGACCTGCATCGAGACCTGCACAGATAAGGTTTGATTCTGTTCCCAAAAAGAAACTCTGAAAACCACTGAACCATTTATTTCATATTCACTACCAGCCCAGACCCCAGTCTTCCTCACACAGACCTAGGAGTGAGGTATCATCGATCATGGCCTGTCTCTGTCTCTGCTCCCTGGAGATGGGAGATGGGAATGGCGTGGCTCTGTGTGATTGAGCGCCTGGAACACCATTTGACTGTTTAAGGTTTAATGTCCCTCTAAGGAGAAATAGATGGGCTCTGGAATCAGTCCTTCCCGCTGAATGGGTGCATCAGTTGGGTCAAATCAAATCAAATCAAAGTTTATTGGTCACATACACAGATTAGCATATGTTATCTCAGGTGCAGCAAAATGTGTGTGCTTCTAACTCCAACAGTGCAGTTAAAAAATATATATATATATCAGTACAAATGTAACAGAATAACTTTAAGTCCGTCCCCTCGCCCATACCCGGGCGCGAACCAGGGACCCTCTGCACACATCGACAACAGTCACCCTCGAAGCATCGTTACCCATCGCTCCACAAAAGCCACGGCCCTTGCAGAGCAAGGGGAACTACTACTTCAAGGTCTCAGAGCAAGTGACGTAACCGATTGAAACGCTATTTAGCGCACACCGCTAACTAAGCTAGCCGTTTCACATCCGTTACACAAGCAATGTCAGAGACAGGAATTTAAATATATAGTATACAGTACCAGTCAAAAGTTTGGACATACCTACTCTTTCAAGGGTTTTTACTTTATTTTTTACTATTTTCTACATTGTAGAATAGTAGTGAAGACATCCTAACTATGAAATAACACATATGTAATCAAGTAATAACCAAAAAAGTGTTTAATAGATTTTAGATTTTAGATTATTCAAAGCAGCTACCATTTGCCTTGATGACAGCTTTGCACACTCTTGGCATTCTCTCAACCAGCATCACCTGGAATGTCTTGAAGGAGTTCCCACATATGGGAACTCTTGAAGGAGTTCCCACATATGCTGAGCAATTGTCAGCCTGTAGATGTGTTGGGTCATTGTCCTGTTGAAAAAAATGATAGTCCCACTAAGCGCAAACGAGGTGGGATGGCGTATCACTGCAGAACGCTGTGGTAGCCATGCTGGTATAGGATGTCTAGAATTCAAAATAAATCACTGACAGTGTCACCAGCAAAGCACCCCCACACATCACACCTCCTCCGTGCTTCAAGGTGGGAACCACACATGCGGAGATCATCCTACTCTGCATCTCACAAAGACACGACGGTTAGAACTAAAAATCTCAAATTTGGACTCATCAGACTAAAGGACATATTTCCACCAGTCAATGTCCATTGCTTTTTTTTTTGCTTTTTTTGTTGGCCCACGTAAGTCTCTTCTTCTTATTGGTGTCCTTTAGTAGTGGTTTCTTTGCAGCAAATCGATCATTAAGGCCTGATTCAAGCAGTCTCTTCTGAACAGTTGATGGTTTTTGCAACTGCACTTGAAGAAACTTTCAAAGTTCTTGAAATGTTCTGGACTGACTGACCTTCATGTCTTAAAATAATGATGGACTGTCGTTTCTCTTTGCTTATTTGAGCTGTTCTTGCCATAATAAAGACTTGGTCTTTTTACCAAATAGGGCTATTTTTTGTATACCCCCCCCCCTACCTTGTCACAACACAACTGATTGGCTCAAACACATTGAGAAGGAAAGGAATTCCAAAAATGTCCCTTTAACAAGGCACACCTGTTAATTCCAAATCAAAACCAATTTTATTGGTAACATATACATGGTTAACATACGTTATTGCGAGTGTAGCGAAATGCTTGTGCTTCTAGTTCAGACAGTGCAGCAATATATAACAAGTAATATCTAACAATTCCACAACAAAAACCTAATACACACACATCGAAGTAAAGAAATGGAATAAGAATCTATAAAAATATGGATGAGCAATGTCAGAGGAGCATAGGCTAAGATGCAATAGATAATATAGAATACAGTATATACATGAGATGAGTAATGAGATGAGTAATGCAAGGTATGTACACATTGTTAAATTGGCATTATTATAGTGTCTAGTGTTCCATTTATTAAAGTGACAAATGATTTCAAGTCTGTATATAGGCAGCAGCATCTCTGTGCTAGTGATGGCTGTTTCCACCTTCTCCACTGCTGTCCTGTCGATGTGGATAGGTGATTGCTACCACGATAATCTCCTTTGTTTTGTTGACGTTGAGAGAGAGGTTATTTTCCTGACACCACACTCCAAGAGCCCTCACCACTTCTGTAAGCTGTGTCGTCGTTGTTGGTGATCAAGCCTACTACTGTTGTGTCATCTGCAAACTTGATGATTGAGTTGGAGGCGTACATGGCCACTCAGTCATGGGTGAAGGAATACAGGAAGGGGCTGAGAACGTACCCTTGTGGGGCCCCTGTGATGAGGATCAGAAAAGTAGAGATGTTGTTTCATACCTTCACCACACGCGGGCGGGCCATCAGGAAGTCGAGGACCCAATTGCACAGGGCGGGGTTGAGACCCAGGGCCTCAAGCTTAATGGGTACTATGGTGTTGAATGCTGAGCTATAGTCAATTAACAGCATTCTTACATTCCTCTTGTCCAGATGTGATTGGGCAGTGTGATGGCAATTGCATCATCTGTGGACCTATTGGTGCATTAAGCAAATTGAAGTGGGTCTAGGGTGACAGGTAAGGTGGAGGTGATATGATACTTGACTAGTCTCTCAAAGCACTTCATGATAACAGAAGTGAGTGCTACGGGACGATAGTAATTTAGTTCAGTTAACTTTGCGTTCTTGGGTACAGGAACAGTGGTGGCCATCTTGAAGCATGTGGGGACAACAGACTGGGATAGGGAGAGATTGAATATGTCTGTAAACACACCAGCCAACTGGTTAACACACTAGCCAGCCGGTTAGCACATGCTCTGAGCACACGTCAAGGGATGCCCTTGCGAGGGTTAACACGTTTAAACGTCTTACTCACGTCGGTCACAGAGAAGGAGAGCCCACAGTCCTTGATAGCTGGCCGCGTCGGTGGCACTGTTTTATCCTCAAAGTGGGCAAAGAACGTGTTTAGCTTTTCTGGCAACAAGACGTCGGGGGCCACGAAGTGGCTGGTTTCTCTTTTGTAGTCCATAATTGTCTGTAAACCCTGCCACATACATCTCGTGTCTGAGCCATTGAATTGCGACTCCACTTTGTCTCGATATTGACGTTTTGCATGTTTGATTGCCTTGCGGAGGGAACGACTACTCTGTTTGTAGTCTGCCATATTCCCAGTCATCTTGCCATGGTTCTTGGTTCGTGCTTTCAGTTTTGCGCGAATGCTGCCATCTATCCACGGTTTCTGGTTAGGGTAGGTTTTAATAATTACAGTGGGTACAACATCTCCTATACACTTCTTGATAAACTCAGTGACCGTATCGGTGTACACATCCATATTATTCTCAGAGACTACCCGGAACATATCCCAGTCTGCGTGATTAAAACAATCTTGAAGCGTGGATTCCAATTGGTCAGACCAGCATTGAATAGTCCTTAGCATGGGTGCATCCTGTTTGAGTTTCTGCCTATTGGAAGGGAGGAGCAAAATGGAGTCGTGGTCAGATTTGCCGAAAGGAGGGCGGGGGAGGGCCTAATATGCATCCCAAAAGTTAGAGTAACATTGGTCCAGTGTTTTTCCAGCACGAGTGCTACAGTCAATATGCTGATAGAATTTAGGTAACCTTTTCCTCAAATTTGCTTTGTTAAAATCCCCAGCTACAATAAATGCAGCCTCAGGATATATGGTTTCCAGTTTGTATAAAGTCTAATGAAGTACCTTGAGGGCCATCATGGTCTGCTTTAGGGGGGACATGCACGGCTGTGACAATAACCATAGACAATTATCTTGGAAGATAATACGTTTGGCATTTTATTGTGAGGAATTCTAGGTCAAGTGAACGAAATGAGTGGTGACTTGAGTTCCTGTATGTTGTTTCAATTACACCATAAGTCGTTAATCATGAAACATATGTCCCCGCCCTTCTTCTTCCTGGAGAGATGTTTATTCCTTTCGAAACGATGCACTGAGAATCCATGTGGCTGTACTGATTCTGACAGCATATCCTGAGAGAGCCATATTTCCATGAAACAGAGTACGTTACAATCCCTGATGTCTCTGGAAAGCAATCCTTGACCTGATCTCGTCTACTTTGTTATCTAGGAACTGGACATTAGCGAGTTATATACTCAGAAGCGGTGGGTGGTGTGCGCGCCTCCTAAGTCTGACTAGAAGACCGCTCCGACTCCCTCACCTCCAGTGTCGTTGTTTTGGGTCGTCCTCTGGGATAATTTCAAATGCCCTGGGTGGTGCGAAGAAAGGGTCTGCTTCGGGAAAATCGTATTCCTGGTCGTAGTGCTGGAAAGTTGACGCCGCTCTGATATCCTATAGTTTTTCTGTAATAACTGTCTGTAATAACTTTTTTAATTTTCTGGGATAACAATGTAATAAATAATACATAAAACGACAAAATACTGCAACACTTCCTAAGGACTAAAAGCGAGGCAGCACTCTCTGTCAGAGCCATTTTTCAAATTGAAATGCATTCCAGGTCATGAAGCTGGTTGAGAGAATGCCAATATTGTGCAAAGCTGTCATCAAGGCAAAGGGTGGCTATTTGAAGAATCAAATATAAAATATATTTTGATTTGTTTAACACTTTTTTTATTTACTACATGATTATATATCTGTTATTTCCTAGTTTATGTCCTTAGTATTATTCTACAATGTATAAAATAGTAAAAATAAAGAAAAACCTTTCAATGAGTAGGTGTGTTCAAACCTTTGACTAGTACTGTACATGTACTTATAATGGTGTGTATATACAGTGTGAACAGTATATGAATAGAAAGTTGTGTACAGGAGTAGTTATGTAGAATGAGCCATGAATAGAATATAGTATATTTACAGTGCATTCAAAAAGTATTCAGGCCCCTTCCTTTTTTCCACATTTTGTTACGTTACAGCCTTATTCTAAAATGGATTAAATTACATGTTTTCCTCATCAATCTAGACACAATACCCCATAATGATGAAACGAAAACAGGTTTTTAGACATTTTAGCAAATTTATAAAAATAAAAATAAACTGAAATACCTTAGTTACATAATTATATAGACCCTTTGCTTTGAGACTCGAAATTGAGTTCATATGCATCCTGTTTCCATTGATCATCCTTGAGATGTTTTTACAACTTGATTTGAGTCCACCTGTGGTAAATTCAATTGATTGGACATAAATTGGAAAGGCACACACCTGTCTATATAAGGTCGAACAGTTGACAGTGCATCTGGCTAGAACAGTGACTGAGGTTCAGGGCACTGGGGGAGGCCGGCTAGTGGTGACTGATTAACAGTCTGATGGCCTGGAGACAGAAGCTGTTTCTCAGCTTCTCGGTCCCAGCTTTGATGAACCTGTACTGTCTCCGCCTTCTAGATGGTAGCGGGGTGAACATGTCTTGACTCGGTTGGCTGAGGTCCTTGATGATGTTCTTGGCTTTCCTGTGACACCGGGTGCTGTATATATCCCGGAGGACAGGCAGTGTGCCACTGGTGATGCATTGGGCTGACCGTACCAGCCTCTGGAGAGCCCTGTAGTTGCAGACAGTGCAATTGCCTTACCAGGCAGTGATAAAGCCCGACAAAATGCTCTCAATGGTGCATCTGTAGAAGTTTTTGAGGGTCTTCTGGGCCAAGCCAAATTTATTCAGCCTCCAGAGGTTGAAGAGGAGCTGTTGCACATTCTTCACCATTCTGTCTGAGTGAAGGGACCATTTCCGGTTGTCAGTGATGTGCACGCCGAGGAACTTGAAGCTTTTGACCCTCTCCATTGCGTCTCCATCGATGTGGATGGGGCGTGCTCTCTCTGTTGTCTTCTGTAATCCACTATCAGCTCCTACGTTTTGTTGACGTTGAGGGAGAGGTTATAATCCTAGCACCACTCTGCCAGGGCTCTCATCTCCTCCCTGTAGGCTATCTCATCAAGGTGTGAAATCAGGCCTACCACTGTTGTGTCGTCAGCAGCTTGATGATTGAGTTGGAGATGTGTGGCCACACAGTCATGGGTGAACAGGGAGTACAGGAGGGGGCTGAGCACGCGTGGCGGAGGTGTTGTTGCCTACCTTCACGACTTGGGGTCGGCCCGTCAGGAAGTCCAGGACCCAGTTGCACAGGAAGGGGTTCAGACCCAGGGCCCTGAGCGTAATAATGCTTGGAGGGCACTATGGTGTTGAAGGCTGAGCTGTAGCCGAAGAACAGCATTCTTACATAACTATTTATCTTGTCCAGGTGGGATAGGGCAGTGTGCAGTGCAATGGTGATTACGTTGTCCGTCGATCAGTTGGGGTGATATGCGAATTGTAGTGGGCCGAGGATGTTGGGTGAGGTGGTCCTCTGCTCTGCTCTGCTCTACACACAAATGGCTAGAAGAATATATCACAGCCGTGTCTAAGTGATGATAATAGTGTATTTGATTTAGCCTATTCCCTCTGTACGGGTGTGTACTTTTGTGCTTTGTGTGTTTTTACATTAGCATATCTTCCAGTGCCCAGTGTCAATAAACGAAGAGAACTGTACCAGCATATAACACAATTGCCTCTCTCCAGAGTCAGTCTCGATAGAAATTGTAATTCCATATTGTATGGAGGTGATGGGGCTATACTGGGGCTATACAATATTGAATAGGAAAAAACTAAGACAACTTGTGCAAAAAACATCTGAACTTTAGAAAAAAAGGAATCAAAGAAAATGGAGCAGGAGTGGTTCAGACATCTTATATAACCCACCTATCATGTCACCCAAGGGAAAATCACACCCAATCCACCAGAGGAGGAATGAGTGACCAGTCATATTCCTTGCACTGTAAATTACTGCTTGAAGTTATGCCTCTGATGTTTTTAATGGTCCTGGTTCGGTTTCTACTGCAGGAGCTTCCACTGGCTGTGTTGAGGAAGCCACATTGTTACTGCGTCTGGGCCTCGTTTCTGTTTAGACTGAGTCAACGTTTGCCACTGGACCAGCCATGTCTGGAGACTAATGGCACAGAACACACTGATGCCTCCATCTCCACTTCCCCGTCTGACCAAGACTACTACCAGATCTACCAGACACCTGTACTTGGTGAGAGCCTTGAATAACCTTTAGTTTCACCGATACTACAGTCCAAGTTTTCAACCATAAAAAAAAAATATGGACTTCACTGCAACTGTAATTAAACTCTTAGCAATAGCATGCTACAATACAGTATCTCAGGGATAGATCAATGGCGTGTTTTATGGCGATGTTCAACCCTGCTGGTTCTGCCTCATTCAGACTCTAGGTGCAAAGAGAGGACATTTCTGCCTGAGAGGTCTACCTCCCTGGTGGCTCTCTCCAGCTTCCCCGGAGCTGGCAACACCTGGGTACGCCACCTGATTGAGCTCGTGACGGGCTACTATACTGGCAGCTTCTACTTCGATAGCGCACTTTACAATAGAGGTGAGTCTGTGAACACAGCTCAGGTGTTGTGATGGATAATAGCACATACTGTGAATGCTTGATGTTTCTCTACTGAAATGTATCATTGCATGTTTTTAAGTATGCGCTAAAACTTGTTATACCATGGAGCTCTCATAGAGAATTTCCAATGAATGCACTTGTACAGTACTTACAAATGGCAATAACAGCTTGAATGCTCTGTGACGCATACGTTTTCAGATGTTTGATCATCTTGGGTATTTGGGTTTTTCTACCAGGTTTCAAAGGGGAGAAGGACTACTGGAAGAGTGGGCGTAGCATCTGTGTTAAGACACATGAGAGTGGGCAGAGAGAAATAGAGATGTTTGACTCTGCCATCCTGCTGATCCGGAACCCCTACCGTTCCCTCATGGCAGAGTTCAACAGGAAGTGTGCTGGACACCTGGGCTATGCCACAGACGCACAGTGGAGGAGCAAAGGTAACACCACACAACAAGCACAGCTCAGTGTTTAGGGAAATGGACTGGGGGTTATGTGGCAACTAAAGAATGCAAAATGATTAAGGCATATCCAAACAACACAATGAGATTTTGGGATTTTGGTAAACTGTTTGCCTTGAACAAAAGTCTATTTCAAACAGCCGTTCATGACGAGTGACAAATGTTCACATCAGGTGCTATACCTGCTGCATAGACTCTGGATGTGAGATGTCAGCATAGTCTCCACACATTGCACATTGATAAGATACACTACATTGCCAAAACTGGGTGGACACCTTCTCATCGAACTTCTCATTCCAAAGTCATGGGCATAATAATAATAATAATAATAATATGCCATTTAGCAGACGCTTTTATCCAAAGCGACTTACAGTCATGTGTGCATACATTCTACGTATGGGTGGTCCCGGGAATCGAACCCACTACCCTGGCGTTACGAGCGCCATGCTCTATGGAGTTGCCCCCCTTTGCTGGAATAACAACCTCCACTCTTCTGGGAAGGCTTTCCACTATTGTTGCAGATACTTGTTTCCATTCAGCCACAAGAGCATTAGTGAGGTCGAGCACTGATGTTGGGTGATTAGGCCTGGCTCGCAGTCAGCGTTCCAATTCATCCCAAAGGGGTTTGATGGGGTTGAGGTCAGGGCTCTGTGCAGGCCAGTAATGTTCTTCCACACCGATCTCGACAAACCATTCCTGTATGGACCTCGCTTTGTGAATGGGGACATTACCATGCTGAAACAGGAAAGGCACTTTTCCAAACTGTTGCCACAAAGTTGGCAGCACAAATCATCTAGAATGTCATTGTATGCTGTAGTGTTAAGATTTCCCTTCACTGGAACTAAAGGGCCTAGCCCGAGCCATGAATAACAGCCCCAGACCACTAACTTTACAGTTGGCACTACGATTCATCTGTCGGACTGCCAGATGGTGAAGCTTTTCAATTCAAATCGAATACAAAAGGTGTAGACGTTAAAGTGAAATGCTTACTTACAAGCTCTTAACCAAAAATGCAGTTAAAAAAAAATACCCCCCCCCTTCCAAAATAAATAAAAGTAACAAATAATAAGAGCAGCAGTAAAATAACAATAGCTAGGCTACGTATATACAAGGGGTACCAGTACAGAGTCAATGTGCGGAGGCACTGGTTAGTCGAGGTTATTGAGGTAATATGTACATGTAGTTAGAGTCATTCAAGTGATTATGCATAGATAATAACAGAGAGTAGCAGCTTAAAAGAGGGGGGGCAATGTAAATAGTCTGGGTAGCAATTTGATTATATGTTCAGGAGTCTTATGGCTTGGGGGTAGAAGCTGTTTAGAAGTCTTTTGGACCTAGATTTGGTGCTCCAGTACCGCTTGCCATGCGGTAGCAGAGAGAACAGTCTATGACTAGGGTGGCTGGAGTCTTTGACCATTTTTAGGGCCTTCTTCTGACACCGCCTGGTATAGAGGTTCTGGATGGCAGACTTCTATACCACTACCCTCTGTAGTGCATTGTGGTCGGAGGCCGAGCAGTTGCCATAACCAGGCAGTGATACAACCGGTCAGGATGCTCTCGATGGTGCAGCTGTAGAACCTTTTGAGGATCTGAGGACCCATGCAAATCTTTTCAGTCTCCTGAAGGGGAATAGGTTTTGTCGTGCCCTCTTCACAACTGTCTTGGTGTGCTTGGACCATGTTAGTTTGTTGGTGATGTGGACTCCAAGGAATTTTAAGCTCTCAATCTGCTCCACTACAGCCCCGTCGATGAGAATGGTGGCATGCTCGGTCCTCCTGCCACTGCTCCAGAGTCCAATGAGTTTTACACCACTCCAGCTGACGGTTGGCATTGTTCATGGTAATCTCAGCCTTGTGTGCGGCTGCTCGGCCGTGGAAACCCATTTCACGAAGCTTCCGATGAACAGTTCTTGTGCTGACATTACTTCCAGAGGCAGTTTGGATCTCGGTAGTGAGTGTTGCAACTGAAGACAGGCGGTTTTTACATTCTACGCGCTTCAGCACTCTGCGGTCTCGTTCTGTGAGCTTGTGTGGCCTAACATTTTGCGGCTGAGCCGTTGTTGCTCCTAGAAGATTCCACTTCACAAAAACAGCACTTACAGGTGACCGGGCAGCTCTAGCAGAGCAGAGATTTGATGAACTGACTTTTTGGAAAGGTGGCATCCTATGACGGTGTCACATTGAAAGTCACTGAGCCCTTTAGTAAGGCCATTCTACTACGAATGTTTATCTATGGAGTTTGCATTGCTGTGTGCTCAATTTTATACACAACGGGTGTGGCTGAAATAGCTGAATCCACTAATTTGAAGGGGTGTCCACATACCTTTGTATATAACGTTTACCTATTTCCCCCCTCTCCTCTGTTTACTTCAGAATGGCCAGAGTTTGTTGACAGCTACGCCCCCTGGTGGGCGTCCCACGCTCTGAGCTGGCTGCAGTTTGGCCGTCGCCTGCTGGTAGTACACTACGAGGACCTGCAGAGGGCGCTCTTCCCCCAGCTCCGCCTCCTCACCTTGTTCCTCAACGCCACCATGATGGAGGAGAGGCTGATGTGTGCTAAAAGCAACCAGGACGGACACTTCAAACGCTCTGGGGGGGCCCAGCGACCTTCCTTCGACCCCTTTACCGCAGAGATGAGGAGCACCATCGATTCCTACATCCTCACGGTGGACCAGGCCCTGAGGGACAGGAACTACAACGGCCTGCCACACAAATACTAACCCAGATGATCACCAGCTCATCCACACTACAGCCCAAAAGGACATGACAATAAATGAAGTGGGAAGGTGCAATCTCTGCCACCACTCCAATGGGAGTTGTCCAGCCAACTAATTAGCATGGTTGGGTGAAGGTTTTTAGATGTGTTGAAGAATTCTGTCAGCTACAAAACATTTCCAGAAGAGTGGCTCAGAGGGAAAGTGACTGTATGAACACACCAATGATGCACTTGACATTGCCAACCCACTGTGAATGGCTGTAACATCGAGTTAGACTTTAGTGTGAACTGTCAGTTTCACTGGGATGAAAACATTGCTGAACATTACAGCTCCTGCTGAAGGTGACACATTCCCCTTTTTACTGCAGGCATATGGAGTATGGAACAATTGCCTGTCTGCACAAACAATTCAATCAAGCCTTGTAGACTGTGAGGCCTTTAGCTTGTATTGGAATCCTTAGGTCGTTTGAATTTGTTTGGGATTTTTGTCATGTTTAATATCAGTTTTACTGATAAACAGAAAACATGCCATCCAGCAATGTAATCTGGTTGTTGTATTGGACCGTTGCTAATTAAATGTCCTATGTTTAGCCCTATTATCAGGTTTTTCATTATTGGTTGAATGATTGACTCATGGTTGACTCATATCTTGTTGTGGTAGTCAGTGGGTAGTGAAACTGAGGTGTCTGGTCTTAAGCAGGCTTTTTTTGTTTGTTTGTAGTTGTATCAGTTTGTAAGTGGCTTCCATTTCTCTGAGAGACGTAAAGTGACATTGTACTGGGTAAACAGCCCATTCGTAGCATTGTGTACCATATCTTGTACAAATTGTGGCTGGTTTAATAGCTTTGGTCTAATTTGGTCTAGTAGCTTTCCCATGTTTATAGGGGAAAGTGTACCGCTTGAGAATAGAATATGGACACTTGAGTGCAAGATATTTGACCAAATTATAATTTTTAATTGCATGCTTAATGTTCAGTCTGTTACTGCAAACAACAAGTCAACACATTGGGAAGATAATGGCCAGAAAGGTATTTGAAGATAGACAAACAAACAATTGGTCATATTAATGAATCTAAAAGCTGGATCCATGCACAGACAGACGGCAGCACTGGCATCTGTTTATGTAGATTAGCGGCATAGTTGTGGAACAAAACAAACACAGACTAATTATAAAATAAATATGGTGCAACTCTCTGGCTGTCTGCCATTGTGTTTGGCTGATGACAGAATATAAAGAATTTCACACAAAGACAACGGAAAAATAATCAACTCATTGAACCCTCTCATTTAAATTAGAATTTGTTGAGTTTTTGGGGGTGTGTTACAATGCATTTGCATAGTGATGTGGGCTCTAAGCCACTGAGTCAAGATGTTGAAACACTTCCTATCAAAACCCTCAACGATACTATTAACCCATCTGTCCAAAGACTGAGTCTGTAACTCATTACAACATCTAATCTTGGCACAAGGGTGACAACTATCGTGTAACTAGCTCATTGAACTATAGTCAGCTCAATGCATTGCTCTCAATGTGTTTTCAAATGCAGATTTATTTTCAGCGGTGTCGTTTATTGGTTTAATCCAAAAGAGACAACTTTGGGACTATAAAATCAAGGCCTAGATTCAATCAGACCAAGCATATACCTGCGATAGCCGACACCCGCAAAGCTGATGTTTTGGCAGGGTCAGACGTGTAACTGCGTTGGAGCTGTCAAATCGGTGAGCAGCTGCTCTTGATCATTGTTACGAAGCCACACCTATCACACTCGCAATACAAGTTCAGAATGAGAAAGTGTAGGTAATATAGAAACAATGACGCTCAAATTTACAATTATCCAATGAAATAATGATTTCTATCAGCATAATCAAGAATTCCAGTGTTCGAACTTGTAAACAAGGCTACATGGGAATTCTATTAAAGCAACTCGGTGCAGCCACTGGCAATGTCCGATTTAGGTATAATGCCAGGAGCTGCTTGTGGATTTGACAGCTCTAATGCAGTTCTACCTCCGACACCGCCTAAACAATCGCAATGCGGATGTCAACTAAAGCACATCTAATTTAATAGAGCCCCAAGTAACAGCTAAGTTCAAAGAGCACTGTCCACTATAAAATCAAGGGTTTTGAATTAAAGATGGAATCCTTAGTTGCTATATCCATTTTTGGACATTTAAATTAATTATACAGTGCCTTCACAAAGTCATACCACTTGACTTATTCCACATTTTGTTGTGTTACATTCTGAATTCAAAATAGATAAAACATTTATACACACAATACCCCATAATGAATAAGTGAAAACATGATTTTTAGAACATTTGTGAAATGTATTGAAAATGAAATACAGAAATATCTCATTTACATAAGTATTCACACCCCTGAGTCAATACTTTGTAGAAGCACCTTTGGCAGCGATTACAGCTATGAGTCTTTCTGTATAAGTCTCTAAGAGCTTTCCACACCTGGATTGTGCAACATTTTCCCATTATTATTTTCAAAATCCTTTAAACTCTGTCAAGTTGGTTATTGATCATTGCTTGACAACCATTTTCAGGTCTTGCCAAAGATGTAAGCAGATTTAAGTCAAAACTGTAACTCAGCCACTGAGGAACATTCACTGTCTTCTTGGTAAGCAACTTCAGTGTAGATTTGTCAATGTGTTTTAGTTTATTGCCCCACTGAAAGGTAAATTAATCTCCCAGCGTCTGGTGAAAAGTAGACTGAACCAGGTTTTCCTCTGTGATTGTGCCTATGCTTAGCTCCATTCTGTATATTTCTTCTCCTGAAAAACTCCCCAATCCTTAACAATTACAAGCATACTCATAACATGATGCAGCCACCACTAACTATACTTGAAAATATGGAGAGTGGAACTCAATAATATGTTGTATTGGATTTGCCCCAAACATAAGCCTTTTTATTCAGGACAAGAAGTTACTTTGCCACATTTTTTTGTCATGCTGGAGGGTCATGTCAGGAGGAAGGGTGTAGGAAGGGTACAACATGTCTTCCCTCTAACGCACAGAGTTGAGATTGCCTGCAATGACAACAAGCTCAGCCCGATGATGCTGTGACACACTGCCCCAGACCATGATGGACCCTCACCTCCAAATCGATCACGCTCCAGAGTACAGCCCTCAGTGTAACAGTCATTCCATTCGACGATAAACACGAATCCGACCATCACCCAACGGTGAGACAAAACCGCAACTCGTCAGTGAAAAGTTATTTTTGCCAGTCCTGTCTGGTCCAGCGATGGTGGGTTTGTGCCCATAGGCGACGTTGTTGGCGGTGAAGTCTGGTGAGGACCTGCCTTACAATAGGCCTACAAGCCCTCAGTCCAGCCTCTCTCAGCCTATATGTGGACAGTCTGAGCACTGATGGAGGAATTGTTCGTTCCTGGTGTAACTCGGGCAGTTGTTGTTGCCATCCTGTACGTGTCCCACAGGTGTGATGTTCGGATGTACCAATCCTGTACAGGTGTTACACGTGGTCTGCCACTGCGAGAACGATCAGCTGTCTGTCCTGTCTCCCTGTAGCACTGTCTTAGGCGTCTCATAGTACGGACATTGTAATTTATTGCCCTGGCCACATCTGCAGTCCTCATGCCTCCTTGCAGCATGCCTAAGGCACATAAGCAGGGACCCTGGGCATCTTTATTTTTGGTGTTTTTCGCATAGTCAGTAGAAATGCCTCTTTAGTGTCCTAACGTTTCATAACTGATCTTAATTGCTTACCGTCTGTAAGCTGTTAGTGTCTTAAAGACCATTCAACAGGCGCATGCTCATTGATTGTATATTGGTCATTGAACAAGTATGGGAAACAGTGTTTAAACCCTTTACAATGAAGATCTGTGAAGTTATTTGGATTTTTACAAATTCTTTGAAAGACAGGGTCCTGAAAAAGTGACATTTATTTTTTTGCTGGGTTCATGTGTGGGGTACAGAGAGTGTAGCAACAACATTTTTTTTTAAAGTCATAGATAATACTTTCTGAAAGGCACTGTATAATATATAACCCCAAATTGTCATGTTTGTCATTTATTATCATGTCTTGTCCCTGTGCTCCCCATTCTATTCGTTTCCCTCTGCTGGTCTTATTTGGTTCTTTCCCTCCTTCTATCCCTCTCTCTCCCCCTCCCTCTCTCACTCTCTCGCTCTCTCTTCTCTCTATCGTTCCGTTCCTGCTCCCAGCTGTTCCTATTCCCCTAATCATCATTTAGTCTTCCCACACCTGTTCCCGATCCTTTCCCCTGATTAGAGTCCCTATTTATTCCTTTGTGTTCCGTTCCTGTCCCGTCGGTTCCTTGTTTAGTATTCACCATGCTGTGATTGCGTTTCGCCCTGTCCTGTCGTGTTTTTGCTGTGATTGTGTATCGCCCTGTCCTGTCGTGTTTTTTGCCTTCATCAGATGCTGCGTGTGAGCAGGTGTCTCTGTCAACTACGGCCTGCGCCTACCCGAAGCGACCTGCAGTCTGTGGCCGCTTCTCCAGTTATTCCCCTCTACAGACTAGAGGATTTCTGTTATTCCCTGTTTGGACTTAAATAAACTCTGTTTCTGTTAAGTCGCTTTTGGGTCCTCTTTCACCTGCATGACAGAAGGAACCGACCAAGGAATGGACCCAGCGACTTCAGACGCTCGTTACACTGCCGTCGAGATCCAAGGAGCCATGCTCGGCAGACACGAGCAGGAATTGTCTGCTGCTCGCCATGCCGTGGAGAACCTGGCCGCTCAGGTTTCCGACCTCTCTGGACAGTTCCAGAGTCTACGTCTCGTGCCACCTGTTACTTCCTGGCCTGCCGAGCCTCCAGAACCTAGGGTTAATAACCCACCTTGCTACTCCGGGCAGCCCACTGAGTGCCGCTCCTTTCTCACGCAGTGTGAGATTGTGTTCTCTCTCCAACCCAACACATACTCTAGAGAGAGAGCTCGGGTTGCTTACGTCATTTCACTCCTTACTGGCCGGGCTCGAGAATGGGGCACAGCTATCTGGGAGGCAAGGGCTGATTGCTCTAACAAGTTCCAGAACTTTAAAGAGGAGATGATTCGGGTTTTTGACCGTTCAGTTTTTGGTGGGGAGGCTTCTAGGGCCCTGGCTTCCTTATGCCAAGGTGAACGGTCCATAACGGATTATTCTATTGAGTTTCGCACTCTTGCTGCCTCTAGTGAGTGGAACGAGCCGGCGCTGCTCGCTCGTTTTCTGGAGGGACTCCACGCAGTGGTTAAGGATGAGATTCTCTCCCGGGAGGTTCCTTCAGATGTGGACTCTTTGATTGCTCTCGCCATCCGCATAGAACGACGGGTAGATCTTCGTCACCGGGCTCGTGGAAGAGAGCTCGCATCAACGGTGTTTCCCTGCTCCGCATCGCAACCATCTCCCTCCTCTGGCTTTGAGACTGAGCCCATGCAGCTGGGAGGGATTCGCATCTCGAATAAGGAGAGGGAACGGAGGATCACCAACCGCCTGTGCCTCTATTGCGGAGTTGCTGGACATTTTGTTAATTCATGTCCAGTAAAAGCCAGAGCTCATCTGTAAGCGGAGGGCTACAGGTGAGCGCAACTACTCAAGTCTCTCCATCAAAGTCCTGTACTACTTTGTCGGTCCACCTACGCTGGACCGGTTCGGGTGCTACATGTAGTGCCTTGATAGACTCTGGGGCTGAGGGTTGTTTCATGGACGAAGCATGGGTTCGGAAACATGACATTCCTTTCAGAGAGTTAGAGAAGCCTACGCCCATGTTCGCCTTAGATGGTAGTCATCTTCCCAGTATCAGATTTGAGACACTACCTTTAACCCTCACAGTATCTGGTAACCACAGTGAGACTATTTCTTTTTTGATTTTCCGTTCACCGTTTACACCTGTTGTTTTGGGTCATCCCTGGCTAGTATGTCATAATCCTTCTATTAATTGGTCTAGTAATTCTATCCTATCCTGGAACGTTTCTTGTCATGTGAAGTGTTTAATGTCTGCCATCCCTCCCGTTTCTTCTGTCCCTACTTCTCAGGAGGAACCTGGCGATTTGACAGGAGTGCCGGAGGAATATCATGATCTGCGCACGGTCTTCAGTCGGTCCCGAGCCAACTCCCTTCCTCCTCACCGGTCGTATGATTGTAGTATTGATCTCCTTCCGGGGACCACTCCTCCTCGAGGTAGACTATACTCTCTGTCGGCTCCCGAACGTAAGGCTCTCGAGGATTATTTGTCTGTGTCTCTTGACGCCGGTACCATAGTGCCTTCTTCTTCTCCGGCCGGGGCGGGGTTCTTTTTGTTAAGAAGAAGGACGGTACTCTGCGCCCCTGCGTGGATTATCGAGGGCTGAATGACATAACGGTTAAGAATCGTTATCCGCTTCCCCTTATGTCATCAGCCTTCGAGATTCTGCAGGGAGCCAGGTGCTTTACTAAGTTGGACCTTCGTAACGCTTACCATCTCGTGCGCATCAGAGAGGGGGACGAGTGGAAAACGGCGTTTAACACTCCGTTAGGGCATTTTGAGTACCGGGTTCTGCCGTTCGGTCTCGCCAATGCGCCAGCTGTTTTTCAGGCATTAGTTAATGATGTTCTGAGAGACATGCTGAACATTTTTGTTTTTGTCTATCTTGACGATATCCTGATTTTTTCTCCGTCACTCGAGATTCATGTTCAGCACGTTCGACGTGTTCTACAGCGCCTTTTAGAGAATTGTCTCTACGTAAAGGCTGAGAAGTGCTCTTTTCATGTCTCCTCCGTTACTTTTCTCGGTTCCGTTATTTCCGCTGAAGGCATTCAGATGGATTCCGCTAAGGTCCAAGCTGTCAGTGATTGGCCCGTTCCTAGGTCACGTGTCGAGTTGCAGCGCTTTTTAGGTTTCGCTAATTTCTATCGGCGTTTCATTCGTAATTTCGGTCAAGTTGCTGCCCCTCTCACAGCTCTTACTTCTGTCAAGACGTGTTTTAAGTGGTCCGGTTCCGCCCAGGGAGCTTTTGATCTTCTAAAAGAACGTTTTACGTCCGCTCCTATCCTCGTTACTCCTGACGTCACTAGACAATTCATTGTCGAGGTTGACGCTTCAGAGGTAGGCGTGGGAGCCATTCTATCCCAGCGCTTCCAGTCTGACGATAAGGTTCATCCTTGCGCTTATTTTTCTCATCGCCTGTCGCCATCTGAGCGCAACTATGATGTGGGTAACCGTGAACTGCTCGCCATCCGCTTAGCCCTAGGCGAATGGCGACAGTGGTTGGAGGGGGCGACCGTTCCTTTTGTCGTTTGGACAGACCATAAGAACCTTGAGTACATCCGTTCTGCCAAACGACTTAATGCCCGTCAAGCTCGTTGGGTGTTGTTTTTCGCTCGTTTCGAGTTTGTGATTTCTTACCGTCCGGGTAGCAAGAACACCAAGCCTGATGCCTTATCCCGTCTGTTTAGTTCTTCTGTGGCTTCTACTGATCCCGAGGGGATTCTTCCTTATGGGCGTGTTGTCGGGTTAACAGTCTGGGGAATTGAAAGACAGGTTAAGCAAGCACTCACGCACACTGCGTCGCCGCGCGCTTGTCCTAGTAACCTCCTTTTCGTTCCTGTTTCCACTCGTCTGGCTGTTCTTCAGTGGGCTCACTCTGCCAAGTTAGCTGGTCATCCCGGTGTTCGAGGCACTCTTGCGTCTATTCGCCAGCGCTTTTGGTGGCCGACTCAGGAGCGTGACACGCGCCGTTTCGTGGCTGCTTGTTCGGACTGCGCGCAGACTAAGTCGGGTAACTCTCCTCCTGCCGGTCGTCTCAGACCGCTCCCCATTCCTTCTCGACCATGGTCTCACATTGCCTTAGACTTCATTACCGGTCTGCCTTTGTCTGCGGGGAAGACTGTGATTCTGACGGTTGTCGATAGGTTCTCTAAGGCGGCACATTTCATTCCCCTCGCTAAACTTCCTTCCGCTAAGGAGACGGCACAAATCATTATTGAGAATGTATTCAGAATTCATGGCCTCCCGTTAGACGCCGTTTCAGACAGAGGCCCGCAATTCACGTCACAGTTTTGGAGGGAGTTCTGTCGTTTGATTGGTGCGTCCGTCAGTCTCTCTTCCGGGTTTCATCCCCAGTCTAACGGTCAAGCAGAGAGGGCCAATCAGACGATTGGTCGCATACTACGCAGCCTTTCTTTCAGAAACCCTGCGTCTTGGGCAGAACAGCTCCCCTGGGCAGAATACGCTCACAATTCGCTTCCTTCGTCTGCTACCGGGTTATCTCCGTTTCAGAGTAGTCTGGGTTACCAGCCTCCTCTGTTCTCATCCCAGCTTGCCGAGTCCAGCGTTCCCTCCGCTCAAGCGTTTGTCCAACGTTGTGAGCGCACCTGGAGGAGGGTGAGGTCTGCACTTTGCCGTTACAGGGCACAGACGGTGAGAGCCGCCAATAAACGCAGGATTAAGAGTCCAAGGTATTGTTGCGGCCAGAGAGTGTGGCTTTCCACTCGCAACCTTCCTCTTACGACAGCTTCTCGTAAGTTGACTCCGCGGTTCATTGGTCCGTTCCGTGTCTCCCAGGTCGTCAATCCTGTCGCTGTGCGACTGCTTCTTCCGCGACATCTTCGTCGCGTCCATCCTGTCTTCCATGTCTCCTGTGTTAAGCCCTTTCTTCGCACCCCCGTTCGTCTTCCCTCCCCCTCCCGTCCTTGTCGAGAGCGCACCTATTTACAAGGTACATAAGATCATGGACATGCGTTCTCGGGGACGGGGTCACCAATACTTAGTGGATTGGGAGGGTTACGGTCCTGAGGAGAGGAGTTGGGTTCCGTCTCGGGACGTGCTGGACCGTTCACTCATCGATGATTTCCTCCGTTGCCGCCAGGATTCCTCCTCGAGTGCGCCAGGAGGCGCTCGGTGAGTGGGGGTACTGTCATGTTTGTCATTTATTATCATGTCTTGTCCCTGTGCTCCCCATTCTATTCGTTTCCCTCTGCTGGTCTTATTTGGTTCTTTTCCTCCTTCTATCCCTCTCTCTCCCCCTCCCTCTCTCACTCTCTCGCTCTCTCTTCTCTCTATCGTTCCGTTCCTGCTCCCAGCTGTTCCTATTCCCCTAATCATCATTTAGTCTTCCCACACCTGTTCCCGATCCTTTCCCCTGATTAGAGTCCCTATTTATTCCTTTGTGTTCCGTTCCTGTCCCGTCGGTTCCTTGTTTAGTATTCACCATGCTGTGATTGCGTTTCGCCCTGTCCTGTCGTGTTTTTGCTGTGATTGTGTATCGCCCTGTCCTGTCGTGTTTTTTGCCTTCATCAGATGCTGCGTGTGAGCAGGTGTCTCTGTCAACTACGGCCTGCGCCTACCCGAAGCGACCTGCAGTCTGTGGCCGCTTCTCCAGTTATTCCCCTCTACAGACTAGAGGATTTCTGTTATTCCCTGTTTGGACTTAAATAAACTCTGTTTCTGTTAAGTCGCTTTTGGGTCCTCTTTCACCTGCATGACACAAATCCCACCACAGATCACATATCTGTCCTAAGACATGGCACCAAATTTGTAGAATAGCAGGAAATTTGCTTTAAAATGCTAAATTCTCTCAGTCTCATTGTAATATGTCTACAATAGCTATGAAACGGCAATTTTTTCTCTAAGCCCCATGGCAAAATGTGTGGAATTGTAGGAAAGCCAGTGGATTGTGCGGAGTAACGGGGTTATATGAGAGAACTTGGGAAGGTTGAAAACCATGCGGGCTGCAGCGTTTTGGATAAGTTGCAGGGGTTTGATGGCACAAGCGGGAAGCTCAGCCAACAGAGTTGCAGTAGTCCAGACAGGAGAGGACAAGTGCCTGGATTAGGACCTGCGCCGCTTCCTGTGTGAGGTAGGATCATAATTTATGGATGTTGTAGAGCATGAACCTGCAGGAGTGGGTCACTGCTTTGATGTTTGCAGAGAATGACAGGGTGTTGTCCAGGGTCATGCCAAGATTTTTGTACTCTGGGAGGGCGACACTGGAGTTGTCAACCATGTTGGAGAGGTCTTTGAGCAGACAGGCCTTCCCCGGGAGGAAGAGCAGTGCCGTCTTATCGAGGTTGAGGTGGTGGGCCGACATCCAAGTTGAGATATCAACCAGGCATGCAGAGATGCATGTCGCCACCTGGGTGTCAGAAGGGGGGAAGGAGAAAAGTAGCTGAGTGTCATCCACTTAGCAGTGTTAGGAGACCCCATGTGAGGATATGACAGAACCAAGTAACTTGTTGTATAGAGAGAAGAGAGCCTAGAACCTAGGCCTGAAGGACAACAGTAAAAAGTGTATGTGGTACAGACACAGAGCCTCTCCACGTCACCTGCCAGGTAGGATGCAATCCAAGAGTGGGCAGAGCCTGAGACACCCAGCTCTGAGAGGGTGGAGAGGAGGATCTGATGGTTTACGGTGTTGCAGGCAGAGGATACATCTAGGAGGATGAGAAAAGAGGATAAAGAGTCAGCCTTGGCTGTGCGGAGAGCCTCCATGACACCGAAGAACAGTGGCCCGTCTTGAAGCCTGACTTGTTAGGGTCAAGAAGATTGTTTCAAAGAGAGATAACAAGAAAGTTGATCAGAGACAGCACACTCAAGTATTTTAGAAAGAAAGGGATACACAGGTCTATAGTTTGACGTCAGATGAGATGAGTGTTGGTTTCTTGAGGGGAGCAACTCGGGGCATTTTGATGAGGGAAGTGAGGAATGGGAGAAGGTCTCCAGAGATGGTCTGGAGGAGGGAATGGGGTCAAGCGGGCAGGTTGTCAAGCAGCCAGACCTCACTTGTTGCAGAATGTCATCTGAACAGAGAGGGAGAAAGAGGTCAAGGCATAGGGTAGTTCTGTGTGTGGGAGAGACCAGTGGACTCAATAGGCTGAGTGAATGAGTAGCGGATATCATCAACATTTTTTCTAAATTGTTGACAAAGTAATCTGCAGTGGGAGGTAGGGGATAATGAAGGAGGGAGGAGAAGTTGGAAATTAGTTTCCTAAGGTTAGAGTCAGAAGCTTTAGAGTGGTAGAAAGTGGCTTTAGCAGTGGACACTGAGGAAGACAAGGTAGAGAGAAGGGAGTGAAAGGATGATCGGTCCACTGGAATTTTCCTCCATTTTCACTCAGCTGCCCGCAGTCCTGTTCTGTACGCTCGCAATGAGTCACTCAGAAATGGAGCAGGAGCCGGCTGGGAGGAAAGGGGACAGTGCGAGTCAAGGAATGTGGAAAGGGAGGAGAGTAGGGTCAAAAGAGGCAGATTCAGGAGATAGGAGGGAGAAGGATGTAGCAGAAGGGAGAGATGATAGGATAGAAGAGGAGACAATAGTGGGAGAGAGAGCTAAGATTGCGACGGTGCATGATCATCTGGGTAGCGGCTGAGTGGTTAGGGTTGGTGGAAAGGGAGACAAAAGGAAACAAAGTAGTGATCAGATACCTGGAGGAGGGGTTACAGTGAGATTAGTAGGTGAGCGGCCTCTAGTAAAAATGCATATTGCCTGCCTTGTGAGTTGGATGATATTGGGAAAGGGTGAGGCCAAAGAGACCTTGTAAGGAAATGAATCGAAGGCAGACGTCGCCAAGAACAAAGAGCGGTGAACCATCGTCAGGAAATGACCTTATCAAGGTGTCAAGCTCATTGAGGAATTCTCCAAGGGCACCTGGTGGGCAATAGATGACACTAATGCTAAGCTTGAGTGGACAAGTGACAGCATGGAATTCAAATGAAGAGATGGACATTTGAGAGCGGGAGAAGAAAAATCTCCACTTAGGAGAAATGAGTAGACCTGTGCCATCGCCATGATGACCAGATGCTCTCGGACTATGAGAGAAAATAGTCAGATGAAGAGAGAGCAGCTGGGGGTGGCAGTGTTCTTTCGGGTGATCCATATCTCTGTCAGGGCCAAAAAGTAAAAGGGACTGAAGGGCAGCATTGGCCGAGATTAACTGTGTTCTTGACCGCAGTTCGGCAGTTCCAAATGCTGCCAGAGACCCAGAAATCCACACAGGTTGTGCACGCAGTGTAAATTAGAAGGGTTGCAGCCAAGGGATGGGGAACGCCTGTAAAGCCTACAGGGAGAGGTGCAAACAGGTATAGAAAACACACACATAGATGTTAAAGCTACAAAATACCAAAATAAATCTGTAAAACACTCAAATGAGAGAGTGGAGCTTTCCTCTCTTTCCCTCCTTGAACAACTCCACACAACCGTCTTTGTTTCGGCGAAGGTCTTAGTTTTCCACTGAGGAACCAGGGGAGACTGAAGGACTAACACTAATTGCTAATTGCCTAGCAGAGGTGGAGAGCACGCCTCCCTGTACTAATTGCTGATTGCTTGGGAGAGGTGAAACGACTCCCCCTCCAATTCAGCAGCTGAATACCAAAACAAGACACAAATTGCCCTGCCTCTTGATCCTGGTTGATGAGTCAACAACTATCTGCAAATTATGAGCAGTCAGCAGTTCTCACACCAAGTAGGCCACTGGGAAGTCAAGTGGCACTTAAAGTAGATGGCCCTAGCTAGCAAAAACACAGTACTAGACAATAACAGATGAAGACAATATAAATACACTTTTCACTCCTGAAGATATCAGGATTCCTCTAGCTATAGAATGAAATACTTTAAGAATATAACATTAATGTCTTGTGAGCTTAGTTCAACTGTCATACCAAATCAGAACCCAAAATACAAGCTTGTTTTACTCCAATGTTTGTAAACAATGTAAATATAAACAAACACAGTATAGCCTCAAAACATATCATTTTGATATCATGGATGGTCAGTCCTTGCATCCATAGCTCAGTCTATGAATTTGAGAGTGGTTAGAATTCTCCAGGCCCATCCCTCCGCTTTTTACCAAAACACAGACGGGGTGACAGCATTGTTATTGTTTCAAGGATTCTAGCTTTAAGGATACTCTACTCTAAAACGTTAGAAAAGCATTTAGAGAAAAGTTGCCCAGGGTAAGTCTAATAAATGATGCATATTTGGAAAAAAGTAAAGTATGAGAAGCATTTCTCAGGGGGATGCAAAGTGAAGTATAGTAATTAATGATATCCAAACTTAAACCACTTTTCCTTATAGGACTGAGAGCTCTTAATTTCTGCGTCCAGAGTGACAAGTGTATAGTTGGCCATCATGTTGATTGCCTTACCTACTAGAACATGTCTGTCTGTCATCTCACTGTTCTTTCTCTCAGCAACACTTTACAGTGTGAATAATAGGGTTAACCTGGTGCCGCGAAGGCATAATGGAACCCCTGTGTGGTAGCCTGTCAAACAGCTCTATTGGACTGACAGGGGTTCTGTGTTGAATTGACGGTCCAAACGGACGACTCCATCTGCTAAATAATATGTGACATTAAATGGTATTCAGACATATTTGGTGTACATGATATGGTGTATTCGGTCCTGGCTATTACAGATCATGAGCTTTTAATCCCAGCCCTCAGCCACACTCAGCCCATCCCACCTATCTCCATGGATCCCCCCTCTCTTGATTTCTATGTGCATTTATTTTTCAACTGTGCTGTGGTGTTTTTCTAATCTCATAGTATCCACAGATTGTAAATTAAAGATCAATATTTTTGTTAAGAATATTATTAGATTATTGATTGACAATGGCTTTCCAAATTGCCCAACAGCGCCATTTGTAGGGTTAGGTTTTTAGGTGAATGTTGTAATTTTCAGCCACTGCTGAACCTGTGACCATAAACATGCTACATGGGGGCAATACCAGAATAAATTATCTAATGATTATCTGTTTCTTCACAGCAAAATATGCAGAGCTGAATTGGTTGTATGCCCCATATACTGCACATAACATTCTGTTGGTGGCAATCATATTTTATAATAATTTAAATTGAACAACTTGTTGAAACAAGATTTGTTTCGTGTATCAGTTAATAAACCATGTGCCATAGAATCTGAACATCGATATTCTCTTCCCAGTTATTTTGCAACCTGCAGCTATCAACATTTTGGTCCTGAAATTAATCTGGTATATTTTTCTATTTATGACATTTTTTTCAGCAAATTTTGGTCTTTAATATAAGGCAGACAAACAAGTTCCCTACCTTCTCCCCCTTCCCATTGCCATTTTTGCCATAGTGCTGCAATCAGTTGGTTGTAACTTTGGATAGAACAAACATTCTCATATATTTTGTTAGCTACACGTGTGACATAACTCCACCATTCCGATGCATAATATCATTCATATATATTTTTAAACACCTATTTTCCATAAATTGTGTTTAAAAAAAAACATCAATCGGTATATTTGATTTTGGGGAATACCTGTTCTTTCATTTCTATAGGATTCAGTTGAAATTTTAACCAGCTTTGTATGGCTTGTTTTTAGAAAAGGTGATATGTTGAACAAGGTGTAATTTCAATTAACCAAAAATTAGAGGTTGTAATCTGGATAAAGGCAAAAAGGACATTTAAAAAAAGGTGAGCCATTCTTACTAATCTACTGGATAACCTGATCGGGTTTAAGTATCATTTTTGTATGACTGAAGCTTTTAGTGAGAGGTTTAATGCATTAATATTTAATCATTTTAGCCCCCCAAACTCATATTTATTATATACGTAAATATAAATGTTTAATTTTGTCTGGCTTACTGTTCCAAAATAAAGTGAAAGCTAGCAGTAAAATCTGATTTAGAAACAGATAAAACAACACCTCAGGCCACAACACAGGCTGTGAAGAAACACACACACACACACACACACACACACACACACACACACACACACACACACACACACACACACACACACGCACACACACACGCACGCACGCACGCACGCACGCACGCACGCACACACACACACACACACACACACATTGTAATATTGTAGTGTTGTAAAATTTATACTGTAAATGTGCAATAATGGAGTAATAATGTAATAAGTTCTTGTATGATATATTGTCTTTTTATGATGTAATTGTTTTATTCCTGTGTGGACACCATGAAGAGTAGCTGCTGCCTTGGCTGAACAAAATACAGAATAAAGTGACATATTTTTTGCTTATATAAAAACAAGTAATCTGGAGTAGGTGTAACAGTATAGCTTCCGTCCCTCTCCTCGCTCCAACCTGGGCTTGAACTAGGGACCCTCTGCACACATCAACCACAGCCACTCACAAAGCATCGTTACCCATCGCTCCACAAAAGCAGTGGCCCTTGCAGAGCAAGGGGAACAACTACTTCTAGGTCTCAGAGCGAGTGACGTCACCGACTGAAACACTATTAGCACGCACCACCACTAACTAGCTAGCCATTTCACATCGGTCACATAGGCAGCACCATAAGTAAATAAGTAAACTGTGATATGACTTAAGAGTTCATCTGTGTGATTTTCCCATAAATAGACTGGTATTTACCTCACCATGGTTGCAAGATCTTGTCTATTTTTGCTAGCTTTCTATAGAATTTTGTGAGTTTGTTCATTTGACCTACTTCACCATCAGACCAGTTTGTTGGTAAATTAGAGGGTACTGTAAAAGTTAACAATCCAATATGTAATATGGTACACATCATAATTAGGAGCTCATTTCAATCAAACCCGCATTGCAGTATTTACGCAGTAGATCTTTTTCCAATGCTCAAATTAACTCTGGTATTCGGTACTGTATAAAAACCTACAACTATTGCCAGGGCAACTCCTTTCACAGGTATGCTTTCACTTTTCAGAATTAGAAGTTTAGGCACCTTTCTGTTACTGGCCCAACTCTCTTACCCACCAGGCTACCTTTTCTTTCAGTGATGTAGTAGTGGCCGTGCCCCAGACCTGACTTTTATCAACTATATGCAAGGATTATTTTGTATTTCTCAGGAATGCAGAATTATCTCTGCTGCTCTCACTATCCACCATTATGTCACACATCTGGGAAGCAGAGGTTATGTTGTGTTGACATCCTATAGGTCAGATGGTGTGATTGGAAGTTAACGTTACAGTCATGCTATTGGTCAACAACTCATATTTTGAATCCGAACAGTCAGATGTTATAAGAGGGTCTCAGATTCATTGTGTTGTTCTCTGCTGTTCCTGACCTGCTGACCTATACTGTCTCTCTGTCACGCCCTGGTCGAAGTATTTTGTATTTATCTTCATTTATTTGGTCAGGCCAGGGTGTGACATGGGTTTTTGTATGTGGTGTGTATGTATTGGGATTGTAGCTTAGTGGGGTGTTCTAGTTAAGTATATGGCTGTCTGAAGTGGTTCTCAATTAGAGGCAGGTGTTTATCATTGTCTCTGATTGGGAACCATATTTAGGCAGCCATATTCTTTGTGTGTTTCGTGGGTGATTGTCCTTAGTGTCCTCGTTCCTGTCTCTGTGTTAGTTTTCACTAGTATAGGCTGTTTCGGTTTTCATTACGTTCTTTGTTTTGTAGTGTTTATAATTGATTCGTGTTTTACGTTTGTTCATTAAACATGGATCGCAATCTACACGCTGCATTTTGGTCCGACTCTCCTTCACCACAAGAGAATCGTTACACTCTCTCTATACTCCCTGTGGACTTGAAGGCCATGAACTCTCTCTCTCTCTCTGATCTAGAATGTGATTGCTTTGTTAATGCCAGTATTGCTTTGAAAATTATGGTTATGACTTGTATAATGTAATCACTTATTTATATGCTATTAATATGGAGTCATATAATTCAATTTAATAGGCTTTGTTCATATTAATTTAATATTACGGGTCGAAGGTGAGGTGTATATATAAACAAAATATTCCAGCACAAGTAGTGGGCTATGATTGCGCTCAAATCAAAGTTAGTATTCCTCTGACATTCTAACAATCATTCTGTCACATATACTCCCTCTCCGGCCCTAGGTTATCAGGCTGCTGATTATCCCGCACACCTGTCGCCATCGTCTTGCGCACCTGCACCTCATGACACTCACCTGGACTCCATCACCTCCTTGATTATCTTCCCTATATCTGTCACTCCCCTTGGTGCTTTTCTCAGGTGTTATTGATTGTAGGTGTGTTGTTTGTGTTTCGTGTTTATTATTTTGTTTATTTATTAAAACACTCACTCCCTGTACTTGCTTCCCGACTCTCAGCTCACTCTATACACATTCAACATTAACATCTATTAAGAATGCTATTTGATGATTATTCCATATTGGAATTTGGCATCGAGGTGCCCTCTCTAAAGGACCATCCACGCCAAGGATGATAACTACAACGATAACTATAATGATACATTATACATAACTATAAACGTTGGCAAGCATCCACACCAGCGGACCGTTTAAGAATACTATTTTCTGATGATCATTCCCTATTGGAATTTGGCCTGTACTGTACTGGATGATAACTATAGTAATAACTATAATGATAAATTATACATACAAATACTGAACAAAAATATAAACGCAAAATGCAACAACTTATACAACAACAAAAAAAATCTGCATGTCTGGCAGGCATATCAGTGTGGATGACGGATCACCACCTCAAGCTGAACTTCGGCAAGACGGAGCTGCTCTTCCTCCCGGGGAAGGACTGCCCGTTCCATGATCTCGCCATCACGGTTGACAACTCCATTGTGTCCTCCTCCCAGAGCGCTAAGAACCTTGGCGTGATCCTGGACAACACCCTGTCGTTCTCAACTAACATCAAGGCGGTGGCCCGTTCCTGTAGGTTCATGCTCTACAACATCCGCAGAGTACGACCCTGCCTCACACAGGAAGCGGCACAGGTCCTAATCCAGGCACTTGTCATCTCCCGTCTGGATTACTGCAACTCGCTGTTGGCTGGGCTCCCTGCCTGTGCCATTAAACCCCTACAACTCATCCAGAACGCCGCAGCCCGTCTGGTGTTCAACCTTCCCAAGTTCTCTCACGTCACCCCGCTCCTCCGCTCTCTCCACTGGCTTCCAGTTGAAGCTCGCATCCGCTACAAGACCATGGTGCTTGCCTACGGAGCTGTGAGGGGAACGGCACCTCAGTACCTCCAGGCTCTGATCAGGCCCTACACCCAAATAAGGGCACTGCGTTCATCCACCTCTGGCCTGCTCGCCTCACTACCACTGAGGAAGTACAGTTCCCGCTCAGCCCAGTCAAAACTGTTCGCTGCTCTGGCTCCCCAATGGTGGAACAAACTCCCTCACGACGCCAGGACAGCGGAGTCAATCACCACCTTCCGGAGACACCTGAAACCCCACCTCTTTAAGGAATACCTAGGATAGGATAAAATAATCCTTCTCACCCCCCTTAAAATATGTAGATGCACTATTGTAAAGTGGCTGTTCCACTGGATGTCATAAGGTGAATGCACCAATTTGTAAGTCGCTCTGGATAAGAGCGTCTGCTAAATGACTTAAATGTAAACTTCAAAGATTTTACTGAGTAACAGTATATAGAAGGAAATCAGTCCATTTAAATTAATTCATTAGGCCTAATCTACAGATTGCACATGACTGGGAAGGGGCGCAGCCATGGTTGGACCTGGGACGGCATTGGCCCACCCACTTAGGAGCCAGGTCCATCCACTGGGTTGCCAGGCCCAGCCAATCAGAATGAGTTTTTCCCCACAAAAGACATACTCCTCAGCATCCCCCCTCCTCAGACGATCCCGCAGGTGAAGAAGGTCCTGGACTCGCGTATTTACACCGGTTGGATGTACTGCCAAATTCTCTAAACAACATTGGATGTGGCTTATGGTAGAGAAATGAACATTGAATTATATCGCAACAGCTCTGTTGGACATTCCTGCGGTCAGCATGCCAATTGCACGCTCCCTCAAAACTTGCTCAAAACAGGACATTTTAGAGTGGCCTTTTATTGCCCCACCACAAGATGCACCTGTGTAATGATCATGCTGTTTTCAGCTTCAGCAATCTCTCCTCTACTTTGAGCCATAAGAGATTGACATATTATTAATGTTAGCTCTCTGTGTACATTTAAGGGCCAGCCGTGCTGCCCTGATCTGAGACCTCTTTGTGGCACCTGACCACACGACTGGACAGTAGTCCAAGTGAGAAAAAACTAGGGCCTGCGGACCTGCCTTGTTGATAGTGTTGTTAAGAAGGCAGAGCAGCACTTTGTTACGGCCAGAACTTCTCCCCATCTTAGCTACTGTTGCATCAACATGTTTTGACCATGACAGTTTACAATCCAGGGTTACTCCAAGCAGCTCTTTGTGTTGCAATGATTTCACTAGCTGTAGTAGCTGATGTTAATAGTGTTGAGTCATCCACATACAGACACTTTAATCAATCAATGCCAGTGGTATGTCATTAGTAAATATTGAGAAAAGTAAGGGGCCTAGATAGCTGCCCTGGGGAATGCCTGATTCTACCTGGATTATGTTGGAAAGGCTTCCATTAAAGAACAACCTCTGCATTCCCAAGCCAGCTGTAGTAACCATCGTGGATGATGAATGGGCCAGAGTATCAGACAGCCTCACGATCCGATGAAGGAAGCTCAAAATGCAGCGTGGTAGGTGTTCATCATTCATTTTAATAAAGAAAACACTGGATCTGAACCCTAATGCGAAGGTAGAATCACCCACAACCAAACCACCAGGAGAGGGAGAAAGAACAGAGGGACGATGGCAGCAGAGATATCAGCTACGAAGGGCTATATAAATAAATTTGATTTGATTTGATCTGATCTCTAGTTGAGAAGAACCCACAGTACCTCCGGATCTGATCTCTAGTTGGAAGCCCACAGACATATCTGCCCGATTCCAGCCTTGCTGAAGCACCCCCAGATCATCACCGATCCTCAAACCAAATTTCACGACCTGGAGAGGCCTACAAGCCACAGTGTCTCGCACCCACTGTGAAATTTGGTGGAGGATCGGTGATGATGGGGGTGCTTCAGCAAGGCTGGAATCGGGCAGATTTGTCTTTGTGAAGGACGCATGAATCAAGCCACATGCAAGGTAGTCCTGGAAGAAAACGTGCTTCCTTTTGCTCTGTCAATGTTCCCCGACTCTGAGGATAGTTTTTTCCAGCAGGACAATGCTCCATGCCACATAGCCAGGTAAATCAAGGTGTGGATGGGGGACCACTAGATCAAGACCCTGTCATGGCCAGCCCAATCTCCAGACCTGAAAAGTGTCAAGTAAAGTCCAGAACGGCATATTAGCATGCCAGTCATAGTGTGTATTTTGTCAGGATGTATTGGTGGATAGGCCTACCAGCTTTCTCATAGGCTGTTTGTCGTGGATCATCATTCTCCAAAGTCACCATATTATTAACGCGGCCACCAATATGCTCACACATGCCCAGTTATTCAGGCAAACTTACCTTGCGTTCAACCTTCTCTCCGAGCAGCCTCATGCACCTAGAAGTAAGAACTCTTCAACGGAACATGTTTTTGATTGGTTGTCAATTGTTTTATCGTCGGCGGTACAGGGAGAAAATTGTTAGCTCTCGTTATTGTTCTTCACTCTTGTTGTAGTGTGAACACCCCTGTTCAAGATTTTTTGTTTTATCATTATAGTTATCTTTATAGTTATCTTCCTTGGTGTGGACAGCCCTTAAGACCAGAGATCAACGTAAAAAGTTTTAATGCAAAAGTTAAGAAAAAAATGATTATACACTTCAATTTTTGCAATTTGAATAACATTTATAAAAAACTCATAAACCAACAATACATTGCGGCTTTGGCGTCAAGAAAGGAACAGCCTGCTGGTGGCTTTGGTGATGGAGGTGAATCAGGTAAGTCGGTACTAAAGTGCCCAAAGAGTTTTGTAATGTTATGTTGCTAGTAGATGGAAAAAACGAAGATAAGTACACCATGCAAAATGAACTGGCCGTCTTGGATCTAGCATGGTTTTGGGGATGGAATTATCCAGCAAGGAAGCTACAACAACTGCATCAACACTGCACACTTTGCAGAAATTAATGGTCAATTACCAATCGGATTAATGTCTGTTTATTTTAAGGTAAGCTTTTATTTTTTCTGAACTGCCTGATCTTTATTGGCCAATATAACTTAAAGGGTATGATGGTAGCCAATGTTTGTGTTAGCCATTATACCTGGATTTACTCTTTGTTTACTGCTGCTAGTAACGTTAGTAACATTAGCACTCAGTTTAGCATCTCACTAGCTATAGCTACTATTTGCCAACAACAGAGTTTTAGCCAGTTTGGTTATAGACGTTCAATGACTAAAATGATGGATAAGGTTTATCTTGATTTTGTGTAACAGTACAATACATTCTGATGTGCTCAACCGCTAATAAGTGACGTGTTTCAAGGCTTCTAGTGGTTAGCATGGGTCTGAAAGGGGCTATGCTGAAAGCCTGCCCGCTGTATAAGTGTTGAAAACATTTTTAGCTGATACATCATAAAGAAATCACAGGATGTGGTCAAATTATATGTTGTCTTTATTAAGAGTGTCAAAATATATTATTTTAATCAATGAGGATGAGGTATGATGTGGGTCTTTACCGTCTTATGTGGACAGTGGCTCCACTCCTGCTGTGGATTCACACGCTTGTTCTTCTCTTTGCATCACTTTTTCAAATGCTTTCCGACATGACTTCAGTCAAATTCAGGTCAAATATACATTTCTCCCAAAATACAAATGTAAAGTGATATGTCATATTGGGACTTTTAGTTTGAAGGATGAAACCAATCAGAATGTTAAACAGTACTTCTGCAATCTTCCCTTTATGTGATAAAGATGTTTAAAATGTATAGTCAAGTTCTGTTCTCACCTCTGGAGGGTGGTAGATTGCTGTGAACTTCGTACAGGAATGTGTCTGTCTCCCCATATGCATGTCTGTCTTTGTCTATTAAACGTTTACATATAGAAGTTGTTAGCCTTATCTTTGCATCCGGCATTTCTCCACACCTTGACCAGTTTTCAATTCATAACACATCTCCACCATAGAATCAACAGAATTTCAATCTACTCCCTCATCTCCAGCCATAAGTGACAGCCATTTGAGTGCTTCCTCTGAGATATTCAGACTTTGTGTTCTCGCAAAGCTGTTTATTAGTCCTTAACCCAATCTTTCTGAATAGCCTATCTTTATTGAAGCCCTTTTGAGTAGAAACGAAAAGGTAAATGATGTAGGCCTTATGTCAAAAACGGGCTGTGTGTCACGGTCGTCCTCCTCTTCATTTGAAGAGGAGAGGCGAGAAGGATCGGAGGACCAACATGCAGCGTGGTAGGTGTTCATCATTCATTTTAATAAAGAAAACACTGAACACTGAAACACTATACAAAAACAATAAATGTAATAACAACCGTGAAGCTAATGCGAACTGTGCTGAAACAAGCAATCAACATAGACAATCACCCACAACCAAACAGTGCAACCCAGGCTACCTGAGTATGATTCTCAATCAGAGACAACTAATGACACCTGCCTCTGATTGAGAACCATACTAGGCCGAAACATAGAAATCCCCAAATCATAGAAAAACAAACATAGACTGCCCACCCCATCTCACGCCCTGACCATACTAAATAATGACAAAACAAAGGAAATAAAGGTCAGAACGTGACACTGTGCTGAAACACATTGGCATTTTGATTGCTTGTCTCTATTTAACAAGTTCTTTAGAAACGCCAAGATAATAGCATTTTTAATCTTGCTGCCTTCTAGGGTGCCTTGAACGCCCAGAAGAAAGCTGTTAAACTACGGAATATATTGTTGTTATTTACAAAGTGGTTGGTTTCCTTGGAAAAGGGGACTTTTGTGTCATGTCTTAAACAGTAGACATACACTTAATTAACGGAGTGCAGTGGATGAAAGATAGTGTTAAGACCTTGAATCCTATCTAATAATGACCTTGATCTTTCCAGAACACATTGGCAGGCATTCTATTGCATCACCACATTCTGTCACAATGAACAGGTGTTTCATTCTATATGACCAGCCTATTATTCCATGGCATGATAACCTCGTAAAGGTGCTAGCCGGAGTGAAAAACCAGTGGCGCCGCAGACTACAGTGGAAGGCAAGAGGACATAAGACACCCTCATTTAAATAGAATGCACTGACTGTTAATTGATTCAATGAAATTCCCACCTGAATTGATAAATGGATGATAACAAAATGTATCACTTCCATAACAAAATAAAATGAGCATAGCCTTTGTAAAATGTAGCGAAGGAAAATACAATTCCCATTCAAATCCCTTTTCCCTAAAGCGCTATTGGCCATGAAAAAGTATTTGCGGCCAGAAAACTTGCAAATGGCCAATCGTGCATGACATGCACAAGTAGTCAGTGGAATGGATGGCATCCATAGCAGACAGAGTAATTGTGTGCGCTGAACCCAGCGGACCTCAATTTCTCTCTGTGTGCACTGAGAGGCATCAGAGCAGTTTCATCTAAATGCACTGAGATTGCCTCTGTACCAGGGAAAGTCACAGGACATCATGACTCAAACACAATGGACGTCCTCTCTCCCTATTATGGATGCTCTCTTTATTAGGGGATTTAGGCCTACTTGGCTAATGGAGCAGCCTGTCTGAGCCACGTGTTGCTCCATTGGAAGATATCCATATGCACTTTTAATGATCTCATGTTTTCACACTTCTATGGTAAATTGAATAATAGTTTGCATCTTTCTTATTAGGACATTTTCAAATTACATCTTTGAATAGTTGCTTTTCATTTATGGACCAAAGGCTTTAATTTCTGAACAGCTGATGATCACTGTGGTTTCTGGATTGAAGAGTGTGCTGCATTGCTACCACCTGCTGGAATAGTGAAGTTTCTACAACCATTTGTACAGGTACAAGTCAAATCTGGGTACAAGGCATGTTACCTTCTCCAGGTGCTGACCTCTGACTGACAGCACTGACTATCTGGGCCAGCCAGCTCCAGAGTTGTTTGGTCGTTCAGTTGTTGTGATACCAACGTGTGCAATACATCAAAATGTCTATCAAAGGGTCCACATCATTCCATGTAGGCCAAACCAAACAACCATCTCTTTCTCCCCCACATGGCTAGCCAAAATATACATTTCAGAGTAGCCTTACATTTACATTTTTTTTGTAATTTAACAGACGCTCTTATCCAGAGTGACTTACATTCATCTCTAGATAGCTTTGTGGGACAACCACATATCTCAGTCATAGTAAGTGCATTTTCCCTCAATAAAGTAGCTATCAGTAAAGTCTGTGCTAGTAGGGGGGAAAAAGGTCAAGTGCGAGTGTAAACTTGGGGGTTGGGTGCTGTGGGATTATTTAAGATACTCTTCGAAAAGGAAGGGTTTCAGATGTTTTTGGAAGTTGGGCAGGGACTCTGCTGGTTCCACCATTGGAGTGCCAGGACAGAGAAGAGCTTTGACTGGGCTGAGCAGGAGCTGCCCTCCCATAGGGCCAGAGGTTGCAGAATGTAGTACTCAGGTTGGGGTGTAGGTTGGGGTGTAGAGTTTGAGCATAGCCTGAAGGTAGGAGGGGCAGTTCCTCTTGCTGCTCTGTCAGCAAGTACCATGGTCTTGTAGTGGATGTGAGCTTCAACTGGAACCCAGTGGTGTGTGTGGAGGAGCGGGGTGACATGGGAGAACTTGGGAAGGTTGAACATCAGGCGGGCTAGGACATTCTGGATAAGTTAATATATATATAAGTTGCAGGGGTTTGATGGCACAAGCGGGAAGCCCAGCTAACAGTGAGTTGCAGTAGTCCAGACGAAAGAGGACAAGTGCCTGGATTAGGACCTGCGCCGCTTCCTGTGTGAGGTAGGGTCATATTCTACTGATGTTGTAGAGCATGGACCTGCAGGATTGAGTCTGCTTTGATGTTTGCAGAGAATGACAGGGTGTGGTCCATGGTCACGGCAAGGTTCTTTGCACTCTGGGAGAGGGATACCGTGGAGTTGTCAACCGTGATGGAGAGGTCTTGGAGTTAGAGCAGCTCCATCTTGTCGAGGTTGAATTTGAGGTGGTGGGCTGACATCCAAACTGAGATATCTGCAAGGCATGCAGGGATGCGTGTCACCACCTGGGTTTCAGAAGGGCGGAGGAGAAAAGTAGGCAGCGTTGTCAAAGGAAGCAGATAGATCTAGGAGGATGAGAAGACAGAGTCAGCACGGAGAGCCTTCATGACACAAAGGAGAGCAGTCTTGGTTGAGTGAACCATCTTGAAGTCTTTATTTGACCTTTATTTAACTAGGCAAGTCAGTTAAGAACAAATTCTTATTTTCAATGAAGGCCTAGGAACAGTGGGTTAACTGCTTTGTTCAGAACAACAGATTTTTACCTTGTCAGCTCGGGGATTCATCCTTGCAACCTTTTGGTTACTAGTCCAACGCTCTAACCATTAGGCTACCTGCCACCCGTCTGACTGATTAGGGTCAAGAAGATCATTCAGAGAGAGATAGCGAGAGAGTTGGTCAGACAGCATGGTTCGGGTCAAGAAGATTGATCTGAGAGAGATAGCGAGAGAGTTTGTCAGACAGCACACACAAGTGTTTTGGAAAGAAAAGAAAGAAAGTATACCGGTCTGTAGTTTTTGACATGAGTGTTGGTTTCTTGAGGAGGGGAGCGACTCCGGACAGTTTGAAGTCAGAGGGTATGCAGACAGTGGTCAGGGATGAGGGAAGTAAGGAATGGGAGAGCATCTCCAGAGATGGCCTGGAGAAGGGAGGAGGGGATGGGGTTGAAAGTGTAGCTACATCTGTGAAGTTGTAGATTGATGGTCTAAGTACACGTGGATGGATTACTTCCTATGAGGAGCAAGAACTGGATAAAGGAGGCAGAGTAACGTCTCACTTTCTCTTCCGTCTCTGCATTAGCCTCAGTTCTCACCACTCAGGTATAAATTAAATTACATCTATTTTACAAGATTTTACAGCATTTTATACGATGTATGAATATAAACTTGCATCATGTACAGTATAATCCACCTGCAGCTTTTTTGCTGTGAAAGAACATGAATGTGTGTATAAACGGATAGGCAAAAACGTGGGATTTTGTCATATTTTTGAAAACTAGTTTGCCTAACGTAACGTTAGTAACTAGCCTAGTCAAGGATTCAATAATCATGCTATTTTTATACCTTCATTTCAACAAGGAGCACAGACTGAGACCAAGGTCTCTTTTACAGCTGGGCCCTGTGTATACATGTTTACACATACAGTTTAGGTACAATGATTAAGAAATTAAACAAGACAAACAAAACTCTCACAAATAACACAACAAAAATACAGCAACAGATTACATTTACACACAGGTTATTCCCCTAACAGCATAAGAACTTGCATTACCCGAAACAGTTACAAGCAATACAAAAATAAAAATCCTCCAATAAATATTTGAAATGGGCAAGGAGGACAAGAGTCTCAAGTTTAACTTTAGTCTGCAGGCTATTCCATGGGCAAGGAGCGTAACAGGAAAAGGCAGCCATACCCAACTCTGTGGAAATCCCATGGGCCTCAAGTATAGTCCATGCTTGAGACCTGGTTTTAGGAATTGTAATTCTAATATTGATGAGTGATGATAAATAAGAAGGTAACGTATTCAGAAGTGCTTTATAGACGAACACGAGAGCATGTTGCTCTCGTCTCATGGACAGCGAAGTCCAACCCACATTTTGATATAAAACACAAACCTAAGTGCGCAATGATAAGGAGCATTCAGCAATTTAAGTGTTGATGCCGTAGCATGCATGTAAATAATATCCCCATAATCTATAACAGACATACAGACATCTGACTGTGCTGCTGCTCCAGTTTCAACTGTTCTGCCTTACTATTATTCAACCATGCTGGTCATTTATGAACATTTGAACATCTTGGCCACGTTCTGTTATAATCTCCACCTGGCACAGCCAGAAGAGGACTGGCCACCCCACATATGCTCTCTCTAATTCTCTCTTTCTTTCTCTCTCTCGGAGGACCTGAGCCCTAGGACCGTGCCCCAGGACTACCTGACATGATGGCTCCTTGCTGTCCCCAGTCCATCTGACTGTGCTGCTGCTCCAGTTTCAACTGTTCTGCCTTATTATTATTTGACCATGCTGGTCATTTATGAACATTTGAACATCTTGGTCATGTTCTGTTATAATCTCTACCCGGCACAGCCAGAAGAGGACTGGCCACCCCACATAGCCCAGTTCCTCTCTAGGTTTCTTCCTAGGTTTTGGCCTTTCTAGGGAGTTTTTCCTAGCCACCGTGCTTTTACACCTGCATTGTTTGCTGTTTGGGGTTTTAGGCTGGGTTTCTGTACAGCACTTTGAGATATCAGCTGATGTACGAAGGGCTATATAAATAAATTTGATTTGATTTGATTTGATAAAAGTAGTTTGCACAATTTGTCTTTTATTTGTCGAGAAGAAACATGTCCTGTTTCTATAGAGGAAGTCTAGCTTGATTTTTTGCCGTTTACAAAGTTCATCAATATGCATTTTAAAAGACAGTTTATCATCCAACCATATCCCTAAGTATTTATATGCAGAGACCTGATTAATTCGAGAACCATCTAAACTCGTAAGTGCAAGTGTATTTTCAACCAACTTTTTGAACCAATTAAAAATCATAAAATGTGTTTTCTTTGCATTTAAAACAAGTTTCAGCTGTATAAAAGACCCTTGTAATATCTTAAAATATGTCTCCAATAATGATAATGCTTGGTCAGCTGTTGCTTAGTCAGTGAGTACATGACAGTGTAATCAGCATATAAATAAATTTGACACCTTATCTCATCACCGATATTGTTTATGTAGAGAGTGAACAGTAATGGACCAAGTATAGAACCTTGTGGGACCCCTTTAACCAACTCCAATGGCTCTGACTGGAAGCCTTCGACTCTAACAGCCTGACTTCTATCCTTTAGATAGTCATGAAACCACGACAGGCATCCAATCCCAGTCCTATTGATGACAGCTTACCCAAAAGTATTGCATGGTCTACAGTGTCAAAAGTTTTCGATAAATCTATGAACAAGGCGGCACAGTACTTTCTATTATCTAGGGCATTAGTAATAGAATTTACAACACATACAGTGGCCGTAATAGTACTGTGTTTAGGTCTGAAGCCAGATTGATTACTAGAAAGAGTATTGTTAACAGTTAAAAAAGATTGTAGTTGCCTATTCACCAGTGACTCTAGAATTTTAGCCAATCAGGAGAGCTTAGAGATGGGCCGATAATTATCCAATTCACTACCATCACCTCCCTTGAGGAGTGGTAAAACAAAAGCTGTTTTCTAAGATTTAGGAATTTTTCCTACGATAAATGTTTGATTAAAGATATGCGTCACTACACCAGCAATAATAGGTGCCGCATACTTGAGTAAATATGGATCTAAATTGTCAGGGCCTAATGATTTCTTAGAATCCATAGCAGATAGTGCAGATAAGACCTCCTCTTCTGTCACTTTTTGAAAATTAAAAACCGGCTTACTGTTTTCCACATCAGCTGAAGGCTGAGGGACAGAAACAATAGATCGGTCAGGATCATGTTGGCAATTTTTTATTTCAAAAAGAAAACCAGCAGAAATAAAATGCTTATTAAAAACATCACAAATTTCAGTTCGGTCACTGATGATCCTAGATTCCGATGTAATTTGCTTCGGCAGGGAAGTCAATGAATTTCCTCTTTTAAGTGAGTGAACATTTTTCCAGAATTTAGCGGGATCTCCAGCAGACTCTGTCGTAGCATCAAGAAAACACCTAGATTTTGCCATCTTTATTCCTCCGGTCCATTTATTTCTCAATTGCCTAAAAAGCAGCCAATCAGCTGTTTCGCCAGTTTTCCTTGCCAAGGCTCATGCTTGATTTGTTTGCAGAAATAGGATTTTCAAATCACAGTTTTTTTTACCCTATGTCGCTTTAACGGGGCGTGTTTATCAGCCATGAAGGTAAAAATGTATGAAAAGAAAGAGAACGCTAAAACTGGGTCCATTATGCAGTTTATGGATAAAAGCTCTGAATAATAAAGGTCATGGATAAAGGCTTGCTCTGAGAAGTGTTTATAGTTTCTCTTTAGAATGATACGTGGGTCAGGGTTTTTTAGCCTAGTATCTCTGATACATGCAATAGGGCAGTGGTCACTGTGGTGGCAGGGTAGCCTAGTGTCTCTGATACATGCAATAGGGCAGTGGTCACTGTGGTGGCAGGGTAGCCTAGTGTCTCTGATACATGCAATAGGGCAGTGGTCACTGTGGTGGCAGGGTAGCCTAGTGTCTCTGATACATGCAATAGGGCAGTGGTCACTGTGGTGGCAGGGTAGCCTAGTGTCTCTGATACATGCAATAGGGCAGTGGTCACTGTGGTGGCAGGGTAGCCTAGTATCTCTGATACATGCAATAGGGCAGTGGTCACTGTGGTGGCAGGGTAGCCTAGTGTCTCTGATACATGCAATAGGGCAGTGGTCACTGTGGTGGCAGGGTAGCCTAGTATCTCTGATACATGCAATAGGGCAGTGGTCACTGTGGTGGCAGGGTAGCCTAGTGTCTCTGATACATGCAATAGGGCAGTGGTCACTGTGGTGGCAGGGTAGCCTAGTATCTCTGATACATGCAATAGGGCAGTGGTCACTGTGGTGGCAGGGTAGCCTAGTATCTCTGATACATGCAATAGGGCAGTGGTCACTGTGGTGGCAGGGTAGCCTAGTATCTCTGATACATGCAATAGGGCAGTGGTCACTGTGGTGGCAGGGTAGCCTAGTATCTCTGATACATGCAATAGGGCAGTGGTCACTGTGGTGGCAGGGTAGCCTAGTATCTCTGATACATTCAATAGGGCAGTGGTCACTGTGGTGGCAGGGTAGCCTAGTATCTCTGATACATGCAATAGGGCAGTGGTCACTGTGGTGGCAGGGTAGCCTAGTATCTCTGATACATGCAATAGGGCAGTGGTCACTGTGGTGGCAGGGTAGCCTAGTATCTCTGATACATGCAATAGGGCAGTGGTCACTGTGGTGGCAGGGTAGCCTAGTATCTCTGATACATGCAATAGGGCAGTGGTCACTGTGGTGGCAGGGTAGCCTAGTGTCTCTGATACATGCAATAGGGCAGTGGTCACTGTGGTGGCAGGGTAGCCTAGTGTCTCTGATACATGCAATAGGGCAGTGGTCACTGTGGTGGCAGGGTAGCCTAGTGTCTCTGATACATGCAATAGGGCAGTGGTCACTGTGGTGGCAGGGTAGCCTAGTGTCTCTGATACATGCAATAGGGCAGTGGTCACTGTGGTGGCAGGGTAGCCTAGTGTCTCTGATACATGCAATAGGGCAGTGGTCACTGTGGTGGCAGGGTAGCCTAGTATCTCTGATACATGCAATAGGGCAGTGGTCACTGTGGTGGCAGGGTAGCCTAGTATCTCTGATACATGCAATAGGGCAGTGGTCACTGTGGTGGCAGGGTAGCCTAGTGTCTCTGATACATGCAATAGGGCAGTGGTCACTGTGGTGGCAGGGTAGCCTAGTATCTCTGATACATGCAATAGGGCAGTGGTCACTGTGGTGGCAGGGTAGCCTAGTGTCTCTGATACATGCAGTAGGGCAGTGGTCACTGATGTCATTAGCAAATAGCCCACTAGCTATATATTTTTGAGATGTATTTGTTAAGATAAGGTCTATTAATGTAGATTTTTGGGGGGTCTTTTGGATTAGGACGGGTAGGTGTAGTTATTAGTTGAGTAAGATTTCGTTACAAATGTCTTTTAATTTAAACGATGCTGGCATCACCCAGTCCAGATTGAGATCTCCAATAATCAATAATTCAGAGTTTGCATAATTAACTCAAACAATTTGCATAGAGCAGATACCAGAGCTGGGGGTGAGCGATAAACTCCCGCTAGCGTTAATAGTGCATTATGACCAAGGACCAATATTGGCACTCTCTACACTTGAGACAGACTAAGTGAAGGGGAACAAAATTAAACCTTGAATTTGGAGTTTTAAATATATCCCTCTGGTGGCCAGGTTAATTAACCTATCTTAAGAAATGCCATTGGTTTGATCTTTGATAGGCCGACGCTGAATTCGTTACAGGAAATAATCACTGCCACCTGGTGAGGTTGCATAGGGCTAATGTGTGCCAGGTTATCTGATGGAACCAGCTACTGTACACAATGTAGCGTTCTATCACGTGCAAGTAAATTGACAATTTTAATTGGTTCAGACGCATTTTGAGACAGAGGTCCAGGTTAAATTTAAACTTTTTCTAATGTACACAAGTATGGCCCCAAAATGTCTAAACAAAATACACTCTAAACTGCCATCTCCTAAGATTAAGATATATTTATGAATCAATTGTACACAAGGTCCAACCGAAATGTGACTTCTGCTTTATCCCAACCCCTCAGAAAGACACAGATACATGGTTGGAGATGTTTTTTTAATTTATTTTTTTATTTCACCTTTATTTAACCAGGTAGGCTAGTTGAGAACAAGTTCTCATTTGCAACTGCGACCTGGCCAAGATAAAGCATAGCAGTGTGAACAGACAACACAGAGTTACACATGGAGTAAACAATTAACAAGTCAATAACACAGTAGAAAAAAAGGGGGGAGTCTATATACAATGTGTGCAAAAGGCATGAGGAGGTAGGCGAATAATTACAATTTTGCAGATTAACACTGGAGTGATAAATGATCAGATGGTCATGTACAGGTAGAGATATTGGTGTGCAAAAGAGCAGAAAAGTAAATAAATAAAAACAGTATGGGGATGAGGTAGGTAAAAATGGGTGGGCTATTTACCGATAGACTATGTACAGGAGCAGCGATCGGTTAGCTGCTTAGATAGCAGATATTTGAAGTTGGTGAGGGAGATAAAAGTCTCCAACTTCAGCGATTTTTGCAATTTGTTCCAGTCATGTTGGTGCCGGAGGCTGCCGCACTGGGCACCCGTGCAGCAGTTGTTCTGGGGGGTTAAGTGCCTTGCTCAAGGGCACAACAGCAGGCAATGGCATCTAAAAAAAAAAATATATATCAAAAAATATCTAGTTAACAGAAGAAAGGAAGACAAAATAAGGACAAAAGAAGGACAGAAGAAAAAGGAAAAGAAAGAGGACAACAAAGTGAAACAGTCAGCACTTCTATTGCAACTTCGTATTTCGTCATCTTAACGTAGTCTACACTGCTATCTGCCCAGCAGCTAGCCAGCTAGCAAACGTCCACCGTCTACCGAATAGCAGCACTGTAGAAACTATTACACTCAACTGAACGACTTGATTAGTGTAGTGTTAGCTAGCTACATAGTTGTCTTTGCTGTCTTCGTATCCAAGATAATTGTGTAGTTTAGAGCGTGTAGTCTTAGAGTGATTATTTTAATTTACTGAGGTTAGCTAGCCAGCTATTTGTCGTCCTTAACGTAGGAGACACTGCTAGATAGCCAACAGCTAGCCAACGTCTACTGAATAGAACTTCCGCACTCAACAACCCGGTCGCATTCCGCTTCGCTCCACAGGTAGTATCACATTTTTCATTTCATTTCATTACAGCACAACGGTTTGATTTGTTTGATCGTAGCTAGCTACATAGCTAGCTACATAGCCGTCTGTGTATTAAAGATAATTGTGTAGTCTAGAGCGATTTTCTAGGTTAGCTAGCCAGCTATTGTCGTTCTTTAACGCAACGTAACGTAATCAACACTGCTAGCTAGCCAGCTAGCCCCGAATAGCAGCACTGTAGAAACTATTACACTCAACGGAACGACTTGATTAGTGTAGTGTCAACAACGCAGCCACTGCCAGCTAGCCTACAAAGTCAACAATGCAGCCACTGCCAGCTAGCCTACTTCAGCAGTACTGTATCATTTTAATCATTTTAGTCAATAAGATTCTTGCTACGTAAGCTTAACTTTCTGAACATTCGAGACGTGTAGTCCACTTGTCATTCCAATCTCCTTGCATTAGCGTAGCCTCTTCTGTAGCCTGTCAACTATGTGTCTGTCTATCCCTGTTCTCTCCTCTCTGCACAGACCATACAAACGCTCCACACCGCGTGGCCGCTGCCACCCTAATCTGGTGGTCCCAGCGCGCACGACCCACGTGGAGTTCCAGGTCTCCGGTAGCCTCTGGAACTGCCGATCTGCAGCAAGGCAGAGTTCATCTCAGCCTATGCCTCCCTCCAGTCCCTCGACTTCTTGGCACTGACAGAAACATGGATCACCACAGATAACACTGCTACTCCTACTGCTCTCTCTTCGTCCACCCACGTGTTCTCGCACACCCCGAGAGCTTCTGGTCAGTGGGGTGGTGGCATCGGGATCCTCATCTCTCCCAAGTGGTCATTCTCTCTTTCTCCCCTTACCCATCTGTCTATCGCCTCCTTTGAATTTCATGCTGTCACAGTCACCAGCCCTTTCAAGCTTAACATCCTTATCATTTATCGCCCTCCAGGTCCCCTCGGAGAGTTCATCAATGAGCTTGATGCCTTGATAAGCTCCTTTCCTGAGGACGGCTCACCTCTCACCGTTCTGGGCGACTTTAACCTCCCCACGTCTACCTTTGACTCATTCCTCTCTGCCTCCTTCTTTTCACTCCTCTCCTCTTTTGACCTCACCCTCTCACCTTCCCCCCCTACTCACAAGGCAGGCAATACGCTCGACCTCATCTTTACTAGATGCTGTTCTTCCACTAACCTCATTGCAACTCCCCTCCAAGTCTCCGACCACTACCTTGTATCCTTTTCCCTCTCGCTCTCATCCAACACTTCCCACACTGCACCTACTCGGATGGTATCGCGCCGTCCCAACCTTCGCTCTCTCTCCCCCGCTACTCTCTCCTCTTCCATCCTATCATCTCTTCCCTCTGCTCAAACCTTCTCCAACCTATCTCCTGATTCTGCCTCCTCAACCCTCCTCTCCTCCCTTTCTGCATCCTTTGACTCTCTATGTCCCCTATCTTCCAGGCCGGCTCGGTCCTCCCCTCCCGCTCCGTGGCTTGACGACTCATTGCGAGCTCACAGAACAGGGCTCTGGGCAGCCGAGCGGAAATGGAGGAAAACTCGCCTCCCTGCGGACCTGGCATCCTTTCACTCCCTCCTCTCTACATTTTCCTCCTCTGTCTCTGCTGCTAAAGCCACTTTCTACCACTCTAAATTCCAAGCATCTGCCTCTAACCCTAGGAAGCTCTTTGCCACCTTCTCCTCCCTCCTGAATCCTCCTCCCCCCCCTCCTCCCTCTCTGCAGATGACTTCGTCAACCATTTTGAAAAGAAGGTCGACGACATCCGATCCTCGTTTGCTAAGTCAAACGACACCGCTGGTTCTGCTCACACTGCCCTACCCTGTGCTCTGACCTCTTTCTCCCCTCTCTCTCCAGATGAAATCTCGCGTCTTGTGACGGCCGGCCGCCCAACAACCTGCCCGCTCGACCCTATCCCCTCTTCTCTTCTCCAGACCATTTCCGGAGACCTTCTCCCTTACCTCACCTCGCTCATCAACTTATCCCTGACCGCTGGCTACGTCCCTTCCGTCTTCAAGAGAGCGAGAGTTGCACCCCTTCTGAAAAAACCTACACTCGATCCCTCCGATGTCAACAACTACAGACCAGTATCCCTTCTTTCTTTTCTCCCCAAAACTCTTGAACGTGCCGTCCTTGGTCAGCTCTCCCGCTATCTCTCTCAGAATGACCTTCTTGATCCAAATCAGTCAGGTTTCAAGACTAGTCATTCAACTGAGACTGCTCTTCTCTGTATCACGGAGGCGCTCCGCACCGCTAAAGCTAACTCTCTCTCCTCTGCTCTCATCCTTCTAGACCTATCGGCTGCCTTCGATACTGTGAACCATCAGATCCTCCTCTCCACCCTCTCCGAGTTGGGCATCTCCGGCGCGGCCCACGCTTGGATTGCGTCCTACCTGACAGGTCGCTCCTACCAGGTGGCGTGGCGAGAATCTGTCTCCTCACCACGCGCTCTCACCACTGGTGTCCCCAGGGCTCTGTTCTAGGCCCTCTCCTATTCTCGCTATACACCAAGTCACTTGGCTCTGTCATAACCTCACATGGTCTCTCCTATCATTGCTATGCAGACGACACACAATTAATCTTCTCCTTTCCCCCTTCTGATGACCAGGTGACGAATCGCATCTCTGCATGTCTGGCAGACATATCAGTGTGGATGACGGATCACCACCTCAAGCTGAACTTCGGCAAGACGGAGCTGCTCTTCCTCCCGGGAAGGACTGCCCGTTCCATGATCTCGCCATCACGGTTGACAACTCCATTGTGTCCTCCTCCCAGAGCGCTAAGAACCTTGGCGTGATCCTGGACAACACCCTGTCGTTCTCAACTAACATCAAGGCGGTGGCCCGTTCCTGTAGGTTCATGCTCTACAACATCCGCAGAGTACGACCCTGCCTCACACAGGAAGCGGCGCAGGTCCTAATTCAGGCACTTGTCATCTCCCGTCTGGATTACTGCAACTCGCTGTTGGCTGGGCTCCCTGCCTGTGCCATTAAACCCCTACAACTCATCCAGAACGCCGCAGCCCGTCTAGTGTTCAACCTTCCCAAGTTCTCTCACGTCACCCCGCTCCTCCGCTCTCTCCACTGGCTTCCAGTTGAAGCTCGCATCCGCTACAAGACCATGGTGCTTGCCTACGGAGCTGTGAGTGGAACGGCACCTCAGTACCTCCAGGCTCTGATCAGGCCCTACACCCAAATAAGGGCACTGCGTTCATCCACCTCTGGCCTGCTCGCTTCCCTACCACTGAGGAAGTACAGTTCCCGCTCAGCCCAGTCAAAACTGTTCGCTGCTCTGGCTCCCCAATGGTGGAACAAACTCCCTCACGACGCCAGGACAGCGGAGTCAATCACCACCTTCCGGAGACACCTGAAACCCCACCTCTTTAAGGAATACCTAGGATAGGATAAAGTAATCCTTCTCACCCCCCCCCCCCTTAAAATATTTAGATGCACTATTGTAAAGTGGCTGTTCCACTGGATGTCATAAGGTGAATGCACCAATTTGTAAGTCGCTCTGGATAAGAGCGTCTGCTAAATGACTTAAATGTAAATGTAAATGTAATCTAAGATTTGATACCAGCAACCCTCCAGTTGCCAGCTCACTTCCAGACAAGTATTTCTTGTCAGACCCTGCATTCAAACTGGCAACCCTCTCTAACCGCTAGGTTACCTACTGCCTTGTAGGCCTATACTTTATCTCAATGAGAATAATCCGTATTACTTTCAATGAAAGAAAAGTGCTTGTCTTATATATTTGGGGTTCTATACAGTCTCAGAAAAACATTTATGTTAGGTAATTCTGTGCATTGTGTGGAATTCAAATGCCAAGAGTTTGCCAAAACATGTTGAGTGCAATATATTTAACTTGCACAAGATGGCGCCAGAGCTCTTTCTTAGAGTGAAAGTTATGCATAGCGCACTGCACCAAAAACCAGCACAACTGTATTCATCACAACTAATTGGGAAGATCCCAACTTTCTTCTGAAGTTATTACCCTGGCATATTTTCAACAGTGAATTAACCCTCTGACCCATTTCCGTGCCATTATACCCCTTTATCCACTCATGCCACTGTCACCATAGGTTGTCTTTTAGGGAATTATGCTTGGGCCTTTTGTTCAAAACATTATAAATCATGATGTGTGTCAAAGGCATCACTTAAACACATTTGAATGCATCATCCTATGTGTCATTATACATCCAGTCCCGCCAGCACAAGCACTTGGCGTATTAAAAAAAACACTGCTATCCACTACAGTAATAATCTGCTCTGAACCGTACAGTACGTTGTACGAACAGTACTGCTGCTTTGTCTTGTCTCCAGTAGCACTGACTGGATGTACAGTAGGCCTCAGTGAGCCTGTGAAGGACAGAGACATCTGTATATCCAACTATTCTGTTCCTACAAGCTGCTGCGCACAGCGCATGGTAAGAGCACATCAAATGCACACACACACACAAGCCACAAGTACGCGGCAAACCGTGTCCATCAAATAAAATAAAATGTTATTCGCCACATGCTTCGTAAACAGGTGTAGACTAACAGTGAAATGCTTACTTATGGGCCCTTCCCAACAATGCAGAGAGAAAGAATGTAGAGAAATATTAGAAAATTAAAACATGTAATATAGAAGTAATAATAAATACACAATGGGTAATGATAAATGTAACATATATTTGACATACAACTAGGAATAAGGGACAGATAATAAACAGTAGCAGCTGGTTACGTGATGAGTCAAAAACGTCAACACAGATAGTCTGGGTGGCTATTTGGTTAACCTCTATGGGACGGGACGGTTGAGTTAACATGCACTAATGTGATTAGCATTATGTTGTAAGCGACAAGAACATTTCGCAGATCATAGACATATCTTATATGGGCAGAAAGCTTAAATTCTTGTTAATCTAACTGCACTGTCCAATTTACAGTAGCTATTACAGTGAAACAATACCATGCTATTGTCTGAGGAGAGTGCCCAACAACAAACTTTTATCACGGCATTTGGTTAAATCATGTAAATTATGTACTCAAATCATTAATCGTGCTCTGATTTGTCATCCTGAGGGTCCCATAGATAAAATGTAGCATAGTTTTGTTTGATAAAATCAAATTTTATTTTCAAATGTAGGAACTGGGTTCTACAGTTTGATCCCCTGCCAAGCAGTTGCCAATACAAGCGGTGATGCAGCCAGTCAAGATGTTCTCAATAGTGCATCTGTAAAACCTTTTGAGGATCTGGGGGCCCATGCAAAATCTTTTCAGACTCCTGAAGGGGAAGGGGTGTTGTTGTGCACTCTTTGCAACTGTGTTGGTGTGTGTGGACCATGATAGATCCTTAGTGATGTGGACACCGAGGAACTTGAAGCTCTCAACCCGCTCCACTATAACCCTATCGATGTAAATGGGGTTGTGCTCAGCCCTCCTTTTCATGTAGTCCATGATCAACTCCTTTGTCTTGCTGTCATTGAGTTGCAGAGGGAGGTGTTCAGTCCCAGGGTCCTTGGCTTAGTGATGAGTTTAAAGGGCACTATGGTGTTGAACACTGAGCTGTAGTCAATGAACAGCATTCTCACATAGGTGTTCCTCTTGTCCAGTTGGGAAAGGGCAGTGTGGAGTGCAATTGAGATTGCATCACCTGTGGATCTGTGGGGCGGTATACGAATTGTAGTCATTTAGACAGATTATCTTTGTGTTCTTGGGCACAGGGACTATGGTGGTCTGCTTAAAACAGTGGAGGATCTTTAGAGGAGGAAGGGAAGGACCATCCTCAGTGAATTTCATAAAAATGTAAACAGTGAAACATTAAAAAAGTTATCCTTTTTAGATAACACTATATTAATATAATCACATCACCAAATAATTGATTAAAGCATACTGTTCAGCAAATAAGGTCTACAGTAGCCAACCTCTCTGGGATATGTGGGACGGTAGCGTCCTACCTTGCCAACAGCCAGTGAAATTGCAGGGCGCAAAATTCAAAACAACAGAAATCCCATAATTAACATTCCTCAAACATACAAGTATTTTACACCATTTTAAAGATAAACTTCTTGTAAATCCAGCCAGTGTCCGATTTCAAAAAGGCTTTATGGCAAAAGCACACCAAATGATTATGTTAGGTCAGCACCGAGTCACAGAAAACCATAAAGCCATTTTCCAGCCAAGGAGAGCCCTCACAAAAGTCAGAAATAGCGACTAAATGAATAACTAACCTTTGATGATCTTCATCAGATGGCACTCCCAGGACTTCATGTTACACAATAAATGTGTGTTTCGTTCGATAAAGTTAATCGCACTCTGTAGGGTAGCACCATGGTGTAGCCGGAGGACAGCTAGATTCCATCCTCTTCTGGGTACACTGACTTCAATACAAAACCTAGGAGGCTCATCGTTCTCACCCACATCCATTGACTTACACAGTAATTATGGCAACTTCCGGAGGAAGTCCTCCAACCTATGAGAGCTCTTGCAGCCTGAACTGACATGTTGTCCACCCAATCAAAGGATCAGATAGTTAATATAGTACTGAAAGCATAAGCGACAGCTAGCTAGCACTCCAGTGCAAAATATTTATATTTGACTCAAAGAGACGAAATACAATAGATGAACAGTTTGGAATAAATTTGTTGATTTAAAAATTAAGGAGAAGCAAGAGAGCTAGCGAGAGTGAGAATATTTTTTTATCTTTAATTTAGCTAGTGAATGCTGCTATCTAGTCCAACGCTCTAACCACCTGATTACATTGCACTCCACGAGGAGACAGCTTGTTACGCGAATGCAGTAAGAAGCCAAGGTAAGTTGCTAGATAGCATTAAACTTATCTTGTAAAAAACAAGCAATCAATCATAATCCCTAGTTAACTACCCATGGTTGATGATATTCCTAGTTTATCTAGCGTGTCCTGCGTTGCATATTATCGATGCGGTGAGTATTTGCGAAAAAGGACTGTCTTGCTCCAATTTGTACCGAACCATAAACATCAATGCCTTTCTTAAAATCAATACACAAGTATATATTTTTAAATATTTTTAAATATTGCCTGCTAACCTGGCTCTTTGCGAACTGTGTGACCTGGCTCGTTCCTAACAAAGACAGCCAACATCGCCAAACGGGGGATGATTTAACAAAGCGCATTTGTGAAAAAAGCACAATCGTTGCACGACTGTACCTAACCGGCTTTTGTGGAGCGATGGGTAACGCTGCTTCGAGGGTGGCTGTTGTCGATGTGTTCCTGGTTCGAGCCCAGGTAGGGGCAAGGAGAGGGACGGAAACTATACTGTTACACTGGCAATACTATAGTGCCTATAAGAACATCCAATAGTCTAAGGTATATTAAATACAAATCGTATAGAGAGAAATTGTCCTATAATTCCTATAATAACTACAACCTAAAGCTTCTTACCTGGGAATATCGAAGACTCCTGTTAAAAGGAACCACCAGCTTTCATATGTTGTCATGTTCTGAGCAAGGAACTTAAACGTTCGATTTTTTACATGGCACATACTGCACTTTTACTTTCTTCTCCAACACTTTGTTTTTGCATTATTTAAACCAAATTGAACATGTTTCATTTTATTTGAGGCTAAATTGATATTATTGATGTATTATATTAAGTTAAAATAAATGTTAATTCAGTATTGTTGTAATTGTCATTATTACATTTTTTAAAATTAAATTGGCCGATTAATCGGTATCGGCTTTTTTTGGTCCAAGTCCTCCAATCCTCCAAGTATCCAAGTATCCTCCAAGTATGCAAGTATCCTCCAAGTATCGGTATCGGTGTTGAAAAAACATAATCGGTCAACTTCTAATTACCACTACACACAGTCTACATTGTTATCACCATATTAGCTAACGTCAAAGTCAACATAGCTTAAAGAACTAATGTGTTAGTAAACCTGATACAATCATGCAGAATAGTTAGCAAGCAGTTTAGCAGTTACAGAGGCAGGCTCCGGTGGTAGTAAATTAATAAAACCAAAAGCTTACCTTGACTTGGAAGAGTTCCAGTGTTGGATAGCCAGCTAGTTAACACAACATCCCTTTATGTTTGAGCTGGTTGTTTGAGTAGGCTTAACTAGCTATTAACTGTAAGGTTGCAAGATTGAACCCCCGAGCTGACAAGGTAAAAATCTGTCATTCTGCCCCTGAACAAGGCAGTTAACCAACCGTTCCTAGGCTGTCATTGAAAATAACAAATTTCCGATTGTTATGAAAACTTAAAATCGGCCATAATTAATCGCCCTTTCCGATTAATCGGTCGACCTCTAGTAGTTATCATATGAATTTCTGGCTTGGAACGTTTCTTTTCCTCCTGGTCACAGACAGCTGTTTTGTTGTGTGCTGAAGTCCACAAGGGAAGGGAAAAGGTGAGAGGAGCAGAGCTCTTAGATGTGAGAAGAAATTATACAATGAGCAAAATGATCATGCTGTTTGTATGTGGCTGCTATGAAAGTGAACTTTGTTTGCGTTTGATCGGGGGTGTATTCATTCCGTTAACTCTGTTGAAAAACGTTTCTTCAACGGAAGCAAACAGAACAAAACAGGGATCAATATATACCTGAATTTGTCCAATAGAATCTCTTGTTTACAACTTGTTGGACTAATGATTACCCCCTAGATCAGCTAAATGCATGTTAACCATCATTGTTATGTGAGCAGAGTTGCAGTTTTTTTTTGTGTGAAATAAAGATTAATCGAAAGTCTCTGTGTCTATGGCTTTGGTGCAGATGGGGTACAAGATAGAGCACAATATGTTTAATAAAGCCTCCTTTATTTCTTAAGTTGCGTTTTTAGATCATTAAAATGTTACTTGTCTATGGTTGATGATCTCAGCAACCAAAGGTGTGGGATGCAGGAGGCCCGTTGGCTTAATTGTCCGCAACTTCAACTCCATTGAATTATGGTATGCAAAGTCAAATGTAAAGTTGAATAGACCAGGGGTTGGTAGTGTTAATGTACTGTACTTTCAAACTGCATGTTTGTGAGCATGCACACACACACACACACACACACACACACACACACACACACACACACACACACACACACACACACACACACACACACACACACACACACACACACACACACACACACACACACACACACACACACACACACACACACACACACACACACACACACACACACAGATCTTATCCCTCTCACGGTTATTTGCTTTGGCTGAGTTTTTCTTTTTAGCTTCATTTGTAACAGTGAGAAGCTTGTGTTTTGCCATGTGCAGATGATGTCTTGTTGTTTTTTTTATGTGAGATCCCTTGTGGCCAAAACTTCAAGAGAACTGTCAGCAGATTCTGATAAAATGTACAAGCACGGTGTTTGCTTTACTCATCAGAAATCAGTCTCCTTTGTGTGGAGCAGGATTTGATTCCCCAGCCTGCTAGTACAGGAAGGTCTTTTGAGTTCAGAACAACATTTTAAAAAACAGACGGCAGAAGCCCTCTGTGAGCTCTCTCTCTCCCACCACGATTCAAAGGAATGAAAGAGCCCAACATCTTCAGTGGAGCGCCTAAACAGGTTGAAGAATAAGAGTTATTTGTTATTTACTGGCTGGTAATACTGTACAACTTCATTATTGTTACATACATACTTTGTAAGGTAGATTATAAAACAGCACCACTTTTCAACCTTACTGTCATTATCTCCAGCACAATACCGTGTCTACATATGTGAAAATGGCACATTTCTATCTTTTGTCGAAAAAATATAAAGTTTAGAAGTTCTACCTGATGAGATCAAAGGTTTAAACATTTTAAAAACTGATTTTCAAACCCTATGAGGTTTATGGGGACGTGGGATCCAAGAAAATACCTGGTCCCATCTGTAAATATGAATTAAATTGTTAAATTACGAGCCTAGTTGATTTAGCCAAGGAAAAAACAGGAACCACAATTGGCTGAGATGATGGATGGGCTAGACATGCAGGGAGATGAGTTTGGATTGGTCTGCCATGTAGTATGCTTCTGTTTATAACGTGAGCTGCTCAGTATGTGTTGATAATCCTTCCTACCGCAGCTTTTTTTAAAGATATAACGTTAGCCATCAAGAACTACAAAAGTTGTACAACTTTTCTTAACAACATTGATGGCCTGAATTTAGCAGTGGACGGGTCACAATTGTCTAGACATGTACACATGTTCAGGAAATACAATTAACGGCCATAATCTCCCCCAGATCCACCTGGCTAACTTGATGGGTCATGTAATCATCTGGCGAAGTGGAGTCTTTTGTTTAGACATATAGCTTGCTAGGTAAACACTGAACTTGCATAATTCCAACTCATACTACTACTATGAATCTGCATGTAGCTAAAGCTAACCAGCTGGGTTAGCTAGCTAGCTAACATTGAACCTAGTTGGTTAGCTTTATCTACATTTGGGCAGCCCAATTAAAAATCACATGCACAGCCTACTTATTGCCAATATAGGTCTCACTACACACCCATCCTTTACCCAGATGTAAAACATTTGGGTAAACCACTAGGGCAACTTATGAAGCCCAACATTAACCCACATAAATTCCAACATGGCAACCACATGTGGGGCCAATATGGATGTTGAGCACAAAACTTTGTGGGTCCCTGTTGGGTATCCCTCATAGCCCTCCATTAACCCATATGGGCACCACATGGAAATGTTGGCTGGGATGTAGACATTGGTATGGTGCTAGAGATAATGAATATGAGGTTGAAAAGTGACGAAATTGACCTTTAACAGTTCGTTCTGTACAATCAACTTTAGAGATATGCATTTCCTGTTATTCATGAATGATTTGATCACTCATGAAGAATAATTTGTTACCTCACTAGGTGATGTGTTCATGACACATTGAAGCATGTAGCCTATAAATGTGAAGATATGACTGCTTTGTGTCTTGTAATACTTACAAGGTCTTTATTGTTTTGTATGTAGTATATGAATACTTTACCAAGTCAAATTTACTGTGGAACTGTGTATAAATAGGTTCTTCTGTGTATCTTAGAACATACCCACTGTACGCATGATATGAACAAGTAGAAGTTTATGATGCTTGAGATACTGTGCTTTTACACCTGCATTGTTTGCTGTTTGGGGTTTTAGGCTGGGTTTCTGTACAGCACTTTGAGATATCAGCTGATGTACGAAGGGCTATATAAATAAATTTGATTTGATTTGATTTAAAGGATGTTTATGACAATTACTTTATATTCTTACTGAGATTCTTCTATAATCTAGGGTTAAAAAACACTCTTATCTTTCACCTCAGTAACAACACAATGCCCAGTGAGGGTGTGATCTGTGAGAAATGGTTAAATATTAGGAGTAATGGAGATGATGCTAGCAGCAGGCTCTGGTGGACTGGCTAAGCTCTGTGCTTTGTTCCCAGATGTATCACCCTGGGTGGCGGCGGAGGAGCGAGTGTTCCGAGCGATCAGAGTTGGAGAATTAGGATGCAGCTCCCATCGTCAGAGCCGAGGAGCTGTCTGCTGCCTTCCCAGCAGCCCCTAGGCCAGTGACAGGGAGATGGATGATACCTGCAGCCTGGCCGCACTGCTCCCTGAGCACAGTCTGGCCATGTGCGCGCACACGCGCGAGCACACACACACGCACGCACGCACGCACGCACACACACACACAAACACACACACACACACACACACACACACACACACACACACACACACACACACACACACACACACACACACACACACACACACACACACACACACACACACACACACACACACACACACACACACACACACACACACAAACACATGAACCTAGGATATGTGTGCCTAATTCACCTCCACCAGGTGTTGCCTAGGCAACCAATGCACACTCAGGAGATATACAACTTGAAGGGTTTCTTATACACTGAACAAAAAATATAAACGCAACATGTAAAGTGCTGGTCCCATGTTTCGCACAACAACAAAAAAATGTTCACAAATGTCATTAATTTTGTTCACAAATATGTTTACATCCCTGTTAGTGAGAATCTTATCCTTTGTCAAGATAATCCATCCACATGAAAGGTGTGGCATATCAAGAAGCTGATTAAACCCCATGATCATTACAGAGGTGCACCTTATGCTGGGGACAATAAAAGGCCTGTCTAATATGTGCACTTTTGTCACACAACACAATGCCACAGATGTTTCAAGTTTTGAGGGAGCATGCAATTGGCATGCTGACTGCAGGAATGTCCACCAGAGCTGTTGCCAGATAATTTAATGTTGATTTCTCTACCATAAGCCACCTCCAGCGAATTTGGCAGTTCGTCCACCCAGCTTCACAACTGCAGACCACATGTAACCAGGCCAGCCCAGGGCCTCCACATCTGGCTTTTTCACCTGCGGGATTGTCAGGGGGAAAAACTGTAGGTAAAAATACCTCCCAAGTGGGTGGGTCTACAGTGAAGTCAGAAGTTTACATACACTTAGATTGGAGTCATTAAAACTCGTTTTTCAACCACTCCAAAAATTTCTTGTTAACAAACTATAGTTTTGGCAAGTCGGTTAGGACATCTACTTTGTGCACGACACAAGTAATTTACAAAATTGTTTACAGACAGATTATTTAATTTATATTTCAATGTATCACAAATCCAGTGGGTCAGAAATTTACATACGCTAAGTTGACTGTGCCTTCAAACAGCTTGGAAAATTCCAGAAAGTTATGTCATGGCTTTTGAAGCTTCTGATAGGCTAATTGACATACTTTGAGTCAATTGGAGCTGTACTTGTGAATGTATTTCAAGGCCTACCTTCAAACTCAGTGCCTCTTTGCTTGACATCATTGGTAAATCAAAAGAAACAAGCATACTTCCAAAGTTGTGGCAAAATGGCTTAAGGACAACAAAATCAAGTTATTGGAGTGGCCATCACAAAGCCCTGACCTCAATCCCATAGAAAATTTGTGGGCAGAACTGAAAAAGCGTGTACGAGCAAGTAGGCCTACAAACCCGACTCAGTTACACCAGCTCTGTCAGGAGGAATGGGCCAAAATTCACCCAACTTATTGTGGGAAGCGTGTGGAAGGCTACACTAAATATTTGACACAAGTTAATCAATTTAAACAAACAATTGAGTGTATGTAAACTTATGACTCACTGGGAATGGGATGAAAGAAATCAAAGCTGAAATAAATCATTCACTCTTATATTACTCTGACATTTCACATTCTTAAAATAAAGTGGTGATCCTAACTGACCTAAAACAGGAAATGTTTACTTGGATTAAATGTCAGGAATTGTGAACAACTGAGTATAAATGTATTTGGCAAAGGTGTATGTAAACTTCCAACTTCAACTGTATGCCCTCCCAAGCCCACTAATGGCTGCTCCCCTTCCCAGTCATGTGAAATCCATAGATTATGGCTTAATGAATTTATTTCAATTGATGGATAATATACAGTTGGCTGGGTTTTCCGTGCATCAGCAGGAGAGAACATCTATGTCTGGTAAGACGATGGGTGAGGGTGTGTGTCTACTTTTAAATAATAGCTGGTGCGCGATGTCTAGTTTTAAGGAAGTCTCAAGGTATTGCTCACCTGAGGTAGAGTACCTCACAATAAGCTGTAGACCACACTATCTACCAAGAGAGGTTTCATCAATATTTTTGTAGCCGTCTATTTACCATCACAAACTGATGTTGGCACTAAGACCGCACTCAGCGAGCTGTATAAAGCCATAAGCAAGAAAATGCTCATCCAGAAGCAGGGCTCCTAGTGGCCAGGGACTTTAATTGACAGGATGTGTACTCAGAGCATGCTTGGACCAACTGGCTCGTGTCTTCACTGACATTTTTTTTTACCTCTCCCTGACCGAGTCTGTAATACCTAGATGTTTCAAGCAGACCACCATAGTCCCTGTGCCCAAGAAAGCGAAGGTAATCTGCCTAAATGACTACCTCCTCGGAGCACTCACGACGGTAGCCATGAAGTGCTTTGAAAGGCTGGTCTTGACTCACATCAACACCATCATCCCGGAAACCCTTTACCCACTCAAATTCACACACCGCCCAAACAGATCCAAAGAGGATGCAATCTCAACTGCACTCCACACTGCCCTGGCAAAGACCTGGCAGTGTGGTGCCAGGACAACAACCTCTCCCTCAACATGAGCAAGACAAAGGAGCTGATCATGGACTACAGGAAAAGGAGGGACGAACACGCCCCCATTCACATTGATGGAGCTGTAGTGGAGCGGGTCGAGAGTTTCAAGGTCCTTGGTGTCCACATCACCAACCAACTATCATGGTCCAAACACACCAAGACAGTCGTGAAGAGGGCATGACAACACCTTTTCCCTTTATGGAGACTGAAAAGATTTGGCATGGGTCACCAGATCCTCAAAATGATTTACAGCTGCACTATCGAGAGCATCCTGACCGGTTGCATCACTGCTTGTTATGTCAACTGCTTGGTATCCGACCGTAAGGCACAACAGAGGAGGCCAAGCTTCCTGCCATCCAGGCCCAATATACTAGGCGGTGTCAGAGGAAAGACCAAAAAATTGTCGAAGACTCCAGTCACCCAAGTTATAGACAGTTCTCTCTGCTTCCTCTCATCAAGTGGTACTAGGGTGCCAAGTATAGGTCCAACAGGCTCCTTAACAGCTTCTACCCCCAAGCTATAAGACTGCTGAACAATTAATCAAATGGCCAACCGGACTATTTACATTGACCCCCCCCCCCCCCACACACACTGCTGCTAATCACTGTTTATTGTCTATGCATAGTCACTTTACCTCCACCTACATGTACAAATGACCTCGACTAACCTGTACCCCCACACATTGACTCAGTACCGGTATCCCCTGTATATAGCCTCATTATTGTTATTTTATTGTGTTATTTTTTTATTTATTTAGTTAATATTTTGTTAACTCTTTTTCTTGAACTGCATTGCTTGTTAAGAGCTTGTAAGTTAACAGTTCATGGTAAGGTTGTATTTGGCGCAAGTGACAAATAATATTTGATTTGTTTTCTGTATATAAACTGTAATTCAGCTAAATCTTTGAAATCGTTGCATGCTACTTTTATATTTGTGTTCAGTATATATGACCAGGGTTGAAAATATACAGTAGGCTATAGAGATCCCTAGAAATACCAAAAGACACAGACAAATGTGTAATATAAATCTGTTTATTTTCACACAATTTGTAATGACATTTTACACTGTTTGCATTCAATCATTTGCTTTCTTTATAACACTATTCTCAAAAATGTAAAACAGTTATTTGAAGAAAAAAAACATGTTTACGTAACAACATAATAAAATACAATATATTGGACAAAATCATATGCTGTAAAGCTCAAGATATAATATATGTATCTCAAGAAGCATTACATTATCACTATTTAGTCATAAAGGCTCTTACAAAGAAAAAACGGCAAAAGTACCAAACACTACCCAAACTCCCCTTGTGTGTTTGTGAGAGAGAATACATTTGTTCTTGCTTTTTGGATACATGATGTGCGCTTGACATAAAGTTTCTAGTCGGGTGTTTGGGCATTAAAGGCCCAGTGCTCTTTGCGAAGAAGCACATTTTTTTTCTTATTGATCATTATACTTAAAAAATAATCACAGTAAGGTACTTAACTGTTACCTACAAATTATATTTGATATTGAGAATAAAACAACTGCATTGGACCTTTAATACATATACAGCGCATTCGGAAAGTATTTCCGTGAGAGTTCCTCTGTGGAGATGGGAGAACCTTCCAGAAGGAAAACCATCTCTGCAGCACTCCACCAATCAGGCCGTTAGAGTAGCTAGTAAAAGGCACATAACAGTCCACTTGGAGTTTGCCAAAGGGCACCTAAAGACTATCAGACCATGAGAAACAACATTCTTTGGTCTGATGAAACCAAGATTGAACTCTTTGGCCTGAATGCAAAGAGTCACTTCTGGAGGAAACCTGGCATCAATCCTACGGTGAAGCATGGTGGTGGCAGCATCATTCTGTGGAAATGTTTTTTCAGTGGCAGGGACTGGGAGACTAATCAGGATCGGGGGAAAGATGAACAGAGCAAAGTACAGAGATATCCTTGATGAAAACCTGCTTCAGAGCTCTCAGGACCTCAGACTGGGGTGAAGGTTCACCTTCCAACAGGACAAAGACCCTAAGCACACAGCCAAGACAATGCAGGAGTGGCTTCGGAACAAGTCTCTGAATGTCCTTGAGTGGCCCAACAAGAGTCCAGACTTGAAAGTGATCAAACATTTCTGGAGAGACCTGAAAATAGCTGTGCAGCGATGCTCCCCATCCAATCTGACAGAGCTTGAGAGGATCTGCAGAGAAGAATGGGAGAAACACCCCAAATACATGTGTGCCAAGCATGTAGCGTCATACCCAGGAAGACTCAATGCTGTAATTGCTGCCAAAGGTGCTTCAACAAAGTACTGAGTAAAGGGTCTGAATATTTCTGTAAAAGAGATATTTTTTACTCATTGTCTGCAAAAGTGTCTAAAAACCTGTTTTTGCTTTGTCATTATGGGGTATTGATAGATTGGGGAATTTAAAAAAAATGTAATCCATTATAGAATAAGGCTGTAACATAACAAAATGTGGAAAAAGTGAAGAGGTCTGAATACTTTCCGAATGCACTGTATACTTAGAAACAAAAAGGTGCTATCTAGAACCTAAATGGGTTCATTGGCTGTCCCTATTGGAGAAACCTTTGATGAACTATTTTTGGTTCCAGGTAGAACCCGTTTGGGTTTCATGTAGAACCCTTTAAAAGAGTTTAGGTTTGTGTGTGTGTGTGTGTGTGTGTGTGTGTGTGTGTGTGTGTGTGTGTGTGTGTGTGTGTGTGTGTGTGTGTGTGTGTGTGTGTGTGTGTGTGTGTGTGTGTGTGTGTGTGTGTGTGTGTGTGTGTGTGTTAGTGTCTGGACAGTGTACGGAGTGCGAAGGGTCAGGGGGTGCCTCACCCCCAAAGCCCCTTGGGATATCTTGCCCTCCTTTCGCTTGTCCTCTTCTTCCCTCCTTCTCTCTTTCCCCCTTTCCTTTCTCTGCCTGTTCTCATTACCCTTACCTGCTGTCCTCCTCTCCTCTGTGTCGCTGACTTTCCTCTTGCAGTAAGCTCAGCCCGAACCCAGTGGCCCTGTCGCCTGGGGAACAGCCACTGCATACCAATGACAAGGGGAGAGGAGGAGAGAGCGTTCTGCTCTGCTCCGTCTGAGGAACACCGCCCTTCAACCACCCCATCCCTTACACCTTGGCTACCTGCTTCTCTTCGTCCTGGGGAAACAGAGACAGAGAGGGAGAAAGAGAGAGAGAGAGAGGGAGACAGAGAACACAAGAGATAGGGAAATAAAGAGTGAGAGGGAAAGAGAGGAAAATTAAAGAAAAAATTGGAACAAGAAAAAATAGAGAGAGGGAGATAGAGGCAGAGAGGGGGGACATACATCTGTGTTTTAAGTGACTGCAGTGGGACGGGGCAGACTAAAAGGTTGTCTGGTGTCTCCTTGTGCACAGTGGGCATCTAGATCTGCAGAGCCACATGCCCCAAACGACTCTGGCTAGTTACCCAGCTCCCGGCTGTCTGTCTGGCAGAGCAGCAGCCAACACGCCTGACATTTCTACTGACTCATGGCGAGACAATGCGCAATATGGACCAAAATGGAGGAAAGTATCATTAAAACACAGAGACTAATATAATTAAAACACAGAGACTAATGTCTCCAAATGTAAAATAATAATATGGCTAAACTGAGGGTAAGGTTCGAGATGTTAATGAAGTACATAGTGTCCTTATTCTCGGCTGTTTTACAGTGACTGTGATTTGGTCTCTTACCTGTGAGTGAGAATACACTGAGAGAGAAAGAGAGGGGAGGGGGGCTCCACAGTACCTAAACAAGAAAGGATAATGACAGCAATTAGTGGGAGAAGGAAAACCAGGGAAAAAAGGATGTTAACAATGACTGGAGGACGAACATTTCAGGACCATTCCGGGGAAAAAGTCATTTGGATTCATATATCTGAGTCACACAAACATTCAGGAAGAGTAATTCACATCATAACCATTCAGTGTGTGAAATATGAGTTTATTTCAAATATATATATGTATATTTTACCTTTATTTATTTAACTAAGAAAGTCAGTTAAAAACAAATTCTTATTTTAAATGATGGCCTAGGAACAGTGGGTTAACTGCCTTGTACAGAGGCAGAATGACAGATTTTTACATTGTCAGCTAAGGGATTCTATCTTGCAACATTTCGGTTACTAGTCCAACACTCTAACCACTAACCACTAGGCTACCTGCCGCCCCTGCCGTGAAATATGAGTAAACAGATTGTGTGTCCATGTGACCAACTATGCATGGGTTGGGCAGTGCAGTGCACTTGAGAAAACACAAGGAACTTCCTCTGTCATGATTTCTTTGTAGTGACACAAAGGAAGCCAGAATGCAGGATTTGAGTGTGTGTGTGTATGAATGTGTGTTTGTGCAGGTCTGTGTGCAGTATCTCTGGGACTAAGTCTACAGTCTCTTTATTGACCATGTCCTTGCCGGGTAAAAGGTACATTCATTGGCCCAAGTGTCTGGTGGCCAACTAACCAACGGGTTAAAATCATTTCTCTGTGGCGACACAGCCAAGTCAGCTGTAGGTCACATTCAAGTCCCAGAGTCTAATTATCCCAGCCAGTTGCGGTTCAATAACTCCAGCAAGCCTGCAGCAAGATACCGCGTTTCCGTGGCAACACCTCTGACGAAGTGAGAGGCAGGGAGGCAACCGTGGATGTGGGGAAGAGGGAGGGAATGGGGGGGTACCCAGCTACAACACCATCATGGGCCGCACTTACATAGATAGAATGCACACATAACACATGCACATAGACATGCACTCACACATGCACACACAGACACACACTCAGGCAAACGTAAAGTGCCAGTGGACATGCTAAGGTCTGTTAGTGAACAATAACCATATATTCAATACCACTGTCTAGACATCAGTGTCTCTATACTCCATCCCTATGCCTTTGGTTAAAACGATGTCTCAGTGCAGCCAGAGGTAGATACTGTCCATTCGATAGTGTGTTCACACACCAATGTTCAACTTACTGTAATGAACTTTATTCCTGGCCACCGCTGGCCTGAGCATAAAATGGAAAACTTGGCCCTTTGTGTTTTTGTGCCGTTGATTATGGTTATATTGTCTAAAGTGCTAAATGGTATATTGTCTTTAGCACTACATCCCCCCCCCCCAAATGGATTATAACTGAAAATGACATTTGCTTTCATGGGGACGAACACCGGGGTGTGTACGGGGAAGTGTCATTTGTGTGTTCAGGTGACCGGCTGGCTTCCTGCCGCAGTGTCTGGAAACTCAGACATAGTGCCCCCCCCCCCCGCCACACCCCGTGCCTCAGTGGTCCGTCCCCTCCACCCCCCTACTCACCATGTAATCATACACACCTGCTGTTCCCCCCCATCTACCTGAGATAAGAGATCCGCTGGGCTGCAGCTCCACAATGCCTGACAATCAAGGGTAGAAAACAAGACGATAATTCCTTTTAATCCATCTGATTTCTGTGTCAACTCTGTCCAATCAAAATGTGCCCTCTTTAGAATAGAATGCAATCTTTTTCTTCACACACCCTTGGTCTGTCGGCGAACACTCTTTAATTTAGAATAATCTGGAACCAGGGTTTATCCATGGCTGGTCAGGGATGGAATCAATCTTTTCTGCTGCAAGAAACTGATGACTAACAGAGACCATGGAACTACATATTGAAAGATATTTATGTAACAAATGCCTTGATGAATGTGGTTCGCAGTACATCACACATTTTTGCTGAGCTAGAGAATCTGAATGCTGTACAAAATGTCACACTGGTTGTTAAATGGAAATAGAAATGGATAGATGGTTGGAGTTTCGCTGAATACATTTATTGTGTCAGAGGCATATTTGATCTCCTTTTTGTTAAACTACACTATCCAGGCCTCTTCCTAGATGTCTGAATGCACTAATATGTATCCTAATATGTCCAATTCCAATCCATATTACTAGAGATTTATATGGTTTAACTACTCTAAATCAGTGGTTCCCAACCTTTTTCGGTTACTGTACCACCAACTGAATTTTGCTCTGCCCGGAGTACCCCTGAAGTACCCCCTCATGTGCATTTTACCAGTAAGCCTATGGCGTCATGAGTCTTCGGTTGTCACTAGTTACCACAGCCACATAGTCAAAATTGGCAATATCTACAAAAGAAATGCATGATTTCTTAATTGAAGGTTAATATTAGGCATAAGGTGTGGTTAGGGTTAGGTTTAACATCAGATTTTAAGAAGATATATTGTATAAATAGGCAGGATTTAGCCCTATGTATGACTGTGTCTGTGATTGTGGTAACTAGTGATTACCTAACTGTCACGCCCTGATCTGTTTCACCTGTCCTTGTGCTTGTCTCTACCCTCCTCCAGGTGTCGTCCATCTTCCCCAATTATCCCCTGGGTATTTATAACTGTGTTTTCTGTCTGTCTGGGCCAGTTTGTCTTGTTTGTTCAAGTCAACCAGTAGTTTGTATCAGCACCTGCTTTTCTCCAGTTGCTCTTTTTTGCATCCTGGTTTTGACCCTGGCCTGGCCTGGCCTGGCCTGGCCTGACCTGACCTGACCCTGAGGCTGCCCTGTGCCTTTGCCCTTACTCTGGATTACCCACCTCTGCCTTACCTGACCCTGAGCCTGCCTGCTGTCCTGTACCTTGGCCCCACTACTCTGGATTATCGACCCCTGTCTGCCTTGACCTGTCGTTTGCCTGCCCCTGTTGCAATAAACATTGTTACTTCAACACAGTCTGCACTTGGGTCTTACCTGAAACCTGATACTAAGTCTTAGTACCCCTGGTTGGAAACCATTGCTATATATGGCAAAATGGTAAGAGGGGATTTTGATACATGACATAACACAATGTGGAACTGCTGTTGCTGATGATCAATGGGAGAAATTACAGGACAGTATGTTTACCTCTTTGACTTGAGGACCCACCTCCACAGTGGTTCACGATATCTCATTACATAAAGTCAAAACCAGCTTCAGACAAGAGTTCTGTCCTACTGTACCTTCTGTCTATATTTGCTTCAAAGGAATGAATTAGCATACCTCTTTTTTTACATAAATAATATAAACAATTGAGAAAGAAATGCTGATGTCTAATGATACACATAAAATGCCATAAGGTATGAGATGGTTTCTTATTTGTCAGCACTGATAATTTTCCCCTGCTCATTTTCAATGTTTTCTTTGTTCATGTTCTTTTTGCAGAGTAAACAAACACTTCTCCATCAGAGGTCATCAACCTTCAACATATCAAAACGAGACGAGGGAGGGAGAGTTCATTGTTTGAATTGTGAATAGTCTAAATTTACAGGGATTTTATACGACATCTCAGAAACCTGCAATGTTTGAGCTATTCATTTATTTTAATGTGTCTGTCTTAAAATTCTATCTTTATCCCTCGTTCTTATTTGATGTTGTAGAATCCACTAAACAGAGGAAGACAATAAAGGAAGACCAAAGATATAATTTGCAACTTGTAGCCTGGAGATGACCAAAAGTCATATCCAGAATTTTCTTTTACTCTATTTTTGGATTCTCTTCATGCTGTAGTACAGTATTTTAGCCTTTGAGGCTACTGTACTGCATTTCAATGCCAAACAAATCCATCTAATTTGCACCAGTTTCTAATTGTAAAATAACTTCAAATTTCACAAAGGTTTTCTAGGGCTAGGCTGTTCCCTATTGAACAGTGTTACATGCTAAAGTCCTGAGGGTTGCTGAGATGATTTCACTGTGTAATATATTTATGTATTGACTCCTTCAGATGAGAATATGGGTTGAGAAGAGCAGGGCAGCCAGCCTGCTTTGTTAGTGTTGTGGGAGCTAGCAGCCTAGCGCTGAGTTGAAGATTTCATCAGTGGGTTTCCGATGAGTGCTAGCTGCCTCCATGCCTCCCAGGCTTTGCCACGTGTCAGACACATCCTAATAAAACTGTCTAACTGTTTTGTGGGCACCAGCTCTGCACTCGCTGCGTCGTGTCTGACTGCTTGGTATTCATGGGGGCATGGCACTCACTCCTTTAGCTGTTGCTGGGGGCTCTGTGGCAATGACACAGACTGATTAGTTGGCATCAGCACTGTTCACTATGAACACCAAACAGGGAGTAGATAGGGAAAAAACATAATTAGTGAGTGTGTGTGCGAGGGAGAGAGAGAGAGAGAGAGAGAGAGAGAGAGAGAGAGAGAGAGAGAGAGAGAGAGAGAGAGAGAGAGAGAGAGAGAGAGAGAGAGAGAGAGAGAGAGAGAGAGAGAGAGAGAGAGAGAGAGAGAGAGAGAGAGAGAGAGAAAATCAATTGTTTTGAAACTGCATTTCTAATGTGGGTAATTTAGCAGAAATGTGTTTTTTATAAAAGCAAGCTGCCTCGGGAAAAGCAGAAAGTAAAAAAATGAGGTCAGCTGTTAGGGTGAATTAATTTACACCACTTTAACAGTGCGATCAGTGTTAAGGACAGGGGGAATTTGTATGAGTTTGTAATTGGATTGTCTTGGTCAAAAGTTATTTGATTTTGTATAACGACAAACAATGTGTTTTAATTTGACATCCTAACTGAAATCTTCTCCATCTCCCTGAATTAAGATGAATTCCTGAGGACCTTTCCTTTATTTCAAGGAAGTCGGTAATTTGACATGGAATAAGGTTTTTTAAAAGCTTTTACACATGAATGAAACATGACTGAAATAAGTGAGGGCTCAAAATTAATCAACTATGCAATGCAAAATACTAATTTTTGTATTTTTTATTATAATATATAGGTAAACTGCTTGAACATCACCTAGTTTCCATAATAATCTTGTAGATCTTTATATGTAATGTTGGTAAATAAATAAAACCAATTTAGAAAACAATATGGTAAACTGTTTACATGGATAAACAATGTTATGTGCTGAACAAACGTGTATTACAATTCCATATAGTGTATAATTTATAGTGCAAACACAGTAATTCATAAAAACTGTTTATTAAAAAAAAAAAGCTTTGTCTCATACAGTTAACATTGATGATAGCAAATGTTTCCATTAGAAGAGTAATTGAAGAGTATTGTTATTCCTAACTTCAGGTTTGCTGGGTTGTGGTTCTTAACATGTAATTGAGTCTTCAGGGAAACTTATTTCTATCAATGTAGTTTTAAATCATAAAGCAGTTACAGGGATGGTCAAATTAAAGCATGCTTTCAGATGACTTCATACAGCATTGAAAGATGAAGTTGAGGAAATATCTGTCTGCTATAAAGTCAGGTCCATAATTATTGGCACAAGAGATAAAGATGAGCAAAAAGACTGTATGAAATAAATAATACAAATACTGAGCTATAATGCATGCAAAAAAAGGGAAATTATATATTTTTTATACTAATACAACGAATAATAAAATACATCTCAAAAAGATAACGACACAAACTTTTTCAAAAAGTGAGTTTTTTGAACACATTAGGAGGGATCTTAGATCATCATCTTTCCAGATCCTTGATATCCTTCATCTACCCTTATGGACTGCCCTCTTCATTTCACACCACAGGTTTTCAATGGGTTTCAAGTCCAGAGACTGAACATTTGGATTTTGTGGTCAATGAACCATTTCTTTGTGAATTTTGATGTGTGCTTGGGTTTTTTTTCTTGCTGGAATATCTGTCGGAGGCAACCAGGTTTTTGGCTGAAATGTCCTGGTACTTGGTAAAGTTCATGATGCCATTGACCTTAACAAGGGCCAACAGGGCCAGTGGAAGCAAAATAGCCCCATAACAAAGATGCACCACCATATTTTACTGTATGTATGAGGTACTTTTCTGCATAATCTTCTGATTTTCAACACCAAACCCACCACTGGTGTGCGTGGCCAAGGGTTCTATTTTCATGTCATCTGACATGGTCAAGATCTTTGGCATCGAAAAACGAAGCATATGGAGAAAAGTTCTTCATGCACCTACGGTCAAAATGGTGGTGGATCTTTGATGTTATAGGACTATTTTGCTTCCACTGGTCCCGGGGCCCTAGTTAAGGTTAATGACGCCATGAACTCTACAAAGTACCAAGACATTTATTGCCTAAATAAACTAGTAATTTCATAAATAAAACAAATATATTAAATAGCTCTTGAAAATATGGGCAACCTTTTTCCCCCCCGTATCCCCAATGTGTGTAAATGAGGCCCATACAGATGACTTGTTTGTAGTTTTTTCCTCCCTGTACTCTCTTTCATTCAGTTTCTTCTTCGCATCAGCAAAGAATGACTCTGTGTTTCAGAAACTCACTTTATATAGATGAGGGGCCATCACTCTTTCCTGCTGCAGCATCCTCCTCTCCCGTAACAAGTAGCCTATTTTACTCTGCGTCATTTGCAGTGGCTAGTTTTCATAAAGCGAATAGCATTATGCAGTTTTGTCACAAAATTATAATTTATTTTGACACATTATGTTCGATGAAAGGGGAGCCCCTGACAATCATTTAAGATAATAAAATATATGCTACTTTACAGTAGACAAACGGAAAACAAAGACAAAAATCTTTCTTCAATATAATAATTCAGAAGGTTAAACTCATAAAACTGTCATCAACATGGTTTTATTTTGTAGTCTTACTGTAGGCCCGCCAGACTGGAGTAGATGAGCTCAAAGATGCCCTCTGATGGTTCGCACAAGCATTAACGGCAACAGTGGCTGACAACAAAATACTATGACGTCACACACTGTAACGTGCAGTACCGTACCGTGGCATACCGCAGTGTATCGCCATATGACGCAACTACTAAGTGAGGACCCACTGTAAGGGCGATCATACATTGTACACATAGGGATGTGAGCGAGGGCTAAATTGTTAGTAATGCTCATCAAGAAAGAAACCTATGTTTTAATTTCACTACCAACAATGATCTCTTTCGGTCCCCCTTCCTCATCCCCCTTTTCGCTCTCTGTCTTCCCCTTCCCCCCTTTCCCCATACATCCTGATGTGTGTAACATTGATGTCAGCAGCTGTTCCATCCCGACTCCACCCTTGGCAGGCACATTGGGTTGCTACTGTAGTCGCTCGTGCCCTCCGCCAGCGTCCCAAGAGCCTAACCCGTGATTTTTCATGAAGAGAGCTCACAAGTTAGGGTCTCAGGGAGCAGGAGAAGTACAACAGGGTCCTGGCACTGAGGAGCCGCACACAGTCAGTCAGTCGGACAAGGGTGTGAGCAGCATGGCACCCTTCTCTCACTACCACCACCCCTTGGTGCCTCCCTCCTGCCCCAAAACCACCTCCACGTGTATGTCTGGCCAGTGTCCTGTCCGGTCTGACCACTTGGGTAATGTGCTGAAAGGCTTCGTCAAACAACAGTCGCCTGCTGTGGAAGAAAAAAAGTCCCCATTTTCCCCTCCTTCACTGCAGATAACTTATTCCTTCATTTCAGAGAGCTCGAGTAAAAGATAAGCTGAATGCTCCGCACACAAAGAAAGGCAGATGTATCAGAACACACAGACGCCACAAACACAATAAACTGTAACACCACAGAAACACGATAATAATAGCAGAGACAAAGATGAAGAAGGAGATATGAGAGAGGTCAAAGAGAGAAAAAGAGAGGAATAAGGTTCGCTGGAGACGATCAGAGTTACATTTTCCAAGTCGCAGGGCAGAGCCAGCCTCAGACAGGCGAGCAAGCACTCTCTGCTCTGCGCTAACTAGCCTTTGTGCTGGCAGAGGAAAGCCCCCTAGCCAGGCAGACAGTCTCGCCTCTTTGTCCTCTGAGCGTCGACATGCACGCGGATCATCAGTCTACGTCTCCCTTTCCCCCTTGGGATGGATGGCCCCAGTGCTGACCACTGCACCGGACCCTCCAACCCGTCGCCTGCAGAGACCACTGCACCGGACCCTCCAACCCGTCGCCTGCACTGACCACTGCACCGGACCCTCCAACCCGTCGCCTGCACTGACCACTGCTGATCACCACAGCCACCACCAGGGAGGAGAGCTGACCACCTGACGGCCCCAGTCTGAGGGCTTCCATTACGGGGGTGACCCGGAGACTCTAACCCCCCCCTCCATGGATAGCCTCAGTCATAAATGAAATAATGAGAAAATGTATCATTACGTGATGCCGCCACTCTCTTGGCTGACCAGCTTTTGCGGAAGTGGCAGGTAAAAAGTGATACTAACCAGAGTAAGATAATAACAAAAGAAACACAGAGCAGCGCATCTTCCAGAACTCGTGCTCCCCCACTCCACGCCTCTAACTGCACCCCCCTTCCCCCTTCACACACACTGCTGTCTCTACTGCTAACAGTCTCCCCCTGCTTTCACCCAATCCCCCTCGCCCCACTGCCATGGTGGCGAGCTCTGCACGGTACAGAAATAAGTTGTCACCACCACAGAGCCGAACAAGAAGCCACATTCAGTCACAGAGCTTTCCTCGCATCACAAATACAGAGTTCAGACACACACAGAGTACAGACACAGGCGGTGGTAACCAGAGCCACACAATCATATTGCCATGAAAGAAACCAAACTGCCCTGTCATGAATCTTAACAAAGCACCGCAACCAAAACATTTACATGTCATTTTCACCCCTTGTTCACCCTATACAAACCCTCCTCACCCCTCCCCCCTCCCAACTCCTCCCACTAATAGTTAGATAGATGCCTTTCTCAGGGGAACGCGGAGCAAAGCGGACGTTTCCAGAAACGCAAGTGTTCTTTCTTGCGCCTCGCCTCACACACTCCTCCGTGTCTCTGCCGACTACGCCTCTGTCATCTATCTTTAAGCGAGGGATGAGGGGGGAAAGGACGGAAAAAGTAGCAGGGAAAAAAGAAAAACAGAAAGGGAGATGCTGAGGAGTCCGGGGCTGAACCAGACGCAGGTCAATGAGGTGGGACACCTCTCCTCCCCCTCCTCCACCCCCCTCCCCCCTTCTCCCCCTCCCCTCACCACTTGCATCATCAGCTCCATCTCACCTCCCCCCCTTAGGCTCCAGGACCACCAGTCGTGTCGTGACAGTGATCTACCCTGTTTTTTCCCACGTAGGTCCAACACCAACACCACAGTGACAACAAGGCCATCAAAAGAAAATGGTGATGCCAAAACATTTTGTCTCCCAAAACACTGCCCACATGCTATTCCCATCACCCCCTCCTCCCCATCCCCAGGTCTCTACCTGTCTGCTCGTCTCTGTGACTCCCGTCTGTGGCTGCTCACTCGCCCAGAGTGGTACTACGCTACGGCAGCGGGAGTCTGCAGCTATAGCCCTCCCTCTCTCTCTCTCTTTCTCTCTCTCTCACTCCCATACAACCTCGGCTGGCGCACACATTCCACCTGTGCTGATGATCAATTCCAACGCCTGGCTGGTTGGCCAAGGAGCAGTATGCTCTAAAGTGGCTCATGCTGTCACACAACAGACACACAACACAAGGCATACTGACATATAACACAGAGTACGGACGCCATCACAGACATGTAAACACAAAACTCAAACACAGTCGTCGACAAAACAGTAGTACACAGACAAATTGACAAGGACAACAGACCAAAAACTCCAAGAGATACTGTCACAGTCCCCCATTACACAAGATACAGACACCGACACACAATGACAGGGTCACCTAACACTGAAAACTGACACTGCCATAATATTATGACCTAAGCGTTGAAGCGTGCACACCGTCAGATGACAGTCTGACAGGACTGTATTTCATCAGTCAGACCATACAAAGTATACCATAATAGCTTTATAAAAAATATTCAATAGATACTCAATTAACAGCATACACCTATAGAGATGCTGAATGACACACAAGCAGAGAAAAATCACAGAAATCACAGGACATGATTGTTTGTGAGATTCTCTGCTTGGATAGGTTTTGGATAGAAGTGGCTACCTGTTTCTCTCTTTCTAGAAGCCCGTCTATCTATGCCCTTAAGACTCCACACCACATCCACACTACAGTGCTGCAGTTAATAAAGGAGGACCTTTAGCAAAACCATTCCGTCATACTGTAGACGCCCTGCTGAATACTGATTAGTTAGAGACATATAGTCTCACATAGGCTATCTGTACGTCTTTGTCCTGCACACTCCAACAGCGTTCAAGCTTCACTGTCCTCCCCGTCCACAAACACTAAAATGATATGAGACAGCAAATGGAACGAAGTCATAAGACAGAGCAAAACAGAGGAACAGACGACGGGTTTTTCTTTCTCTATCTGAATGAGATCTGCCCTCGGCGGCTCATCCTAAACTCAGAGCCCCCGATCTATCAACCTCAACACCCTGGATGGATTAGGGTTGTGACTCCGTACGACAAAGAGGGGAAAGGTAAAGGGGGCCTGCAAATATCATCATTGATTGTTTTTTTTTGCTTTTATTCATAACTGCGAAACCCCCACATCATGGCTTTGCTGCAATGCAGAGATCCTTCAGAAAAGTCACTCTGTTGCCTCACACACAGGCATCTGTATTTGAGATCAGAACAAGGTCAAGACTAAGAACGTCAACAGTTTAAAAAACTATGGTATATTACATTATCTTCCTTCTGTAGCGAACGTCACTACCATGGCAAGGTAGAAGTCTATATGCGAGTGGGTAAGGGTTAGCAGGCCTGGTGGTGGCAATGGTGATGCTGGGGGTAGGGGTGTATGAGAGAGGGGAGAGAGAACAACGGGTGGGAGGAAGAAGGGGAGAGAGAATGAGGGGAGGAAGGGAGAGGGGAGAGAGGACTGGTGATCAATCAGCTTCATTACAGCCGTGTCACTGTAAAGTCTGGAACTACCGCTGCCCCGCCTCGCAACACACACACACACACACATACACACACCACCGTGCTTCCTTAGACACTCCAATCAGTGAAGAGCTAACCCCCCTCCAACACACACACGGCTAGACATCACGCTTTGACCCTCCTCTCCTTCCCCCTCCTCCTATTCCCTCTCCTCCCGTTTCCCCATATCCTCTCCATTTTTCTAGTCTAGACTGTATAGCGAATCTTGGAATACCACGGTTGGTCATTTTTTAACTGGCTGAGGAAACGTGTACAATGTCATAAACATGAATGACCCTGGGTTGTCTTTAATAAGTTAAAGTAAAAATCTAAAAGATGAAGGAATGTGAGTAGCAGGCTGGTACAATAAATACATCTCCTCATTCCTCTATGATGCAGCACTGATATAAAAGAGAATGTTGTCATGACAGGAGTACAATGATTTACACCACAGAAATAACCAGACTGTTCTATGTCTCAAAGAACCCCAAAAAGAACTTGCAGCGGAAGGCAGTGCAGACAATGACTTTGAGAACCATTATGCACTATCAAAACGCTATGACACCACCCATTTTACAATAAGTCTGAAATCAGATGGCAGTGTCTTACGACACGTGTCAATCACAAAGGCAGGCAGGCAGGCAGGCAGGCAGGCAGGCAGGCAGGCAGGCAGGCAGGCAGGCAGGCAGGCAGGCAGGCAGGCAGGCAGGCAGGCAGGCAGGCAGGCAGGCAGGCAGGCAGGCAGGCAGGCAGGCAGGCAGGCAGGCGGCACCAGTGGTGGCGAACAGGGAATGTGAGTAGCACAGTGGGGGGCAGGAGAGGCCAGAGATTGAGATGCACAGCGCCTCCCTAGCCTTTCCCTCATATCATCAGCCAGCGGGACATTAATGACGATCATGTCTTGTCACACTAGCTGACTGGCAGTCGAGGCGGGCGGGCTGGTGGGACCCGTCAGAGGACCCTGCCCTTGCCCCTGCTCTTCTCGATCAATACCATTGATCTGTCCCAGGGGTCAAGGGGCAAGAGCATATCGATAGGGGAGAGTGGCTGACGCAGCAGCAGGCCAAGGAGAGAAGAGGAGGATGAGAGGATAGGAGGGGGGGGGGGCTGAATGAATCCAGACAGATCAATGACACACCCGTCTGCCATGGATGTGTTATGGTTATTCATTTGCCATTAAACTAACCACATTAAGGGGATATCTCGTCTTAAGAAAAATACTAGCAGCCATGCAGAGACCTCACCAAATCACAGTCTGCTACAGCCATATGAAGTGGGGAATTTGTAGAGAATTAGTAGCTACCTGTCTAGCCAGTGACACCAGTGGCAGGATCTAGTCCCTCATGTTTTTATTTTCTATCAACGTCTCTGGTGTTTACTGAGGGCAGAACCAGCAGACCAATGGCCTTGTTGAAAGGACCCTCACTCAGACAAAAGCATGAATTAATTGAATTTGCTTATGTGTGTGCGTGCATGGGTATTATGTCCAACAATAGACTTACTGAAAATACTCAATATACACTTCTCTTAATAGGGTTGATTTTTTTACACATGCGAAGTGGCTAAAAAATATTCCACAACGATGACATCAAGAGCCTAACATTACTTTTGCAAATGCAGCTGGACCTGGCTTAAGCTAAGAGAGATTTGATATTCACACATTTCATTCCTGTGTACAGATGACATAAAATTGAGGGTCCTCGCTATCTCAGTTCCTTGGGATGTCCCTACCACATTGAAGTTTACATTTAAAATCATTAAGGTAAGGATTAGAGGTAAGGTTAGGGTTAAGGTTAGGGCTTAGGGTAGGGACATCCCAAGGATCCCGGGATAGCACAGCAACAGCCTTACATTGAGACAGTATGTGGCAAGAAATAAAGATAACTTGTTTTGATGGTAAGTTGCATTTCATTAGAAGACAATTACATGCCTCCTCGCTAATATAATTTGCTTGGAAAACATTTAATCTTTACAATTTTGCCTGGCATAACACAAATTAATCAAATAAATGTTGCTAGCATGACCTAGGATGCAGGATAAATCCTTAATACAATGAAATCAGTCCAAGGATCTTGGAGCAACAGGCTTGTTACAGAGCTCTCTCAGTCAGTGTGCTGTTCTGTTATTAAGGAGGCCTTGGTTGGTGCAGTGAAAGAATAATCTCTCTTTCTCCAAGTCTCTCCTCTCCTATCTAATCCCATGATTTATTTGTCCAACCTCCCATAAATGGAGGCGCAGCTGGAACCAATGACTCCTACCCTGCTTGGCCTGGCCGCTGAGCCAGCTGGACCAGGGAGTGCTGAGACAGCAGAATTCTCCAGGACCACGTCCTCTTCGCCTCGGCCCCACTAGTTAGATACATCTGGACGACCCATTCAGTTCAGAGGTGAGGGAAGATGGAGAAAAACTGAACTCTTAAAATAAACTGGGCTCCGGCCCAACGCAGCTTGGCTCCTCTAGTCTGTTTAATAACTGTGTGTGGAGGGTTGAGGAGGAACGGTAATGAAGCCAACCAAGGCTTTTGAGTACCTGGCTGAAATTTGGAAAGCGTATGTGTATAGAACATACTACAACATAATTATATTTGTTTCTGAAAAACTAAAGTGAAAAGTGAGAAGATAGATCAACAATGTGTCTATAAATTGGGACTGGAATTAAGACATACAGTATTTCACGTTAGGTCTCTTCCAAAAATTCAGACATGGTTAATTGAACGTTCTCCACATCATTCAGAACATGAACCTAGAGCAGAGCAGTCACCACACAGAGATCCCACCCCAGCAGGAGAGACAGCTAGGAGGCCCCATGCAGATAAAAGGCCCTTCCTCTTGGGGTTTCCAGGGTTTTAGCAGGATCAAGCTAAACAACACACTGTCAACCTGTTGGCATTGTGAGTCGTCCGGGGCTGAGGGGGGTCGTTGAGCCTACATGGAGAGGCCTCTCACGCTCTGCCATTGAACACCCATTAATATCACTCTACATTTGTTTGGCCCCTAATTGATAGCTGCTAAGTCCCTTTCACTGGGCAGCCTGTGTTGATAAGAGGCTCCATCAGCTGAGAGGCTCTCGGAGGCCCTATAGGCTAGCTGTTGAGATACTGCTGCAGGGTCCTTAGCTTAGTGATGAACTTTTTGGGCACTAGGGTGTTGAACGCTGAGCAGTAGTCAATGAACAGCATTCTCACATAGGTGTTCCTTTTGTCCAGGTGGAAAAGGGCGGTGTGAAGTGCGATTGAGATTGCATCATCTCTGGATCTGTTGGGGCGGTATGCGAATTGGAATGGGTCTATGGTATCCGGAATGATGCTGTTGAAGTGAGTCATGACCAGCCTTTCAAAGCACTTCATGGCTACCAACGTGAGTGCTACGGGCGGTAATCATTTAGGCAGGTTACCTTCGCTTTCTTAGGCACAGGGACTCTGGTGGTCTGCTTAACCATGTCTGTAGGTATTACTGACTCGGTCAGGGATAGGTTGAAAATGTCAGTGAAGACACCTACCAGTTGGTCCACGCATGCTTTGAGTACACATCCTGGTAATCCGTCTGGCCCCACAGCTTTGTGAATGTTGACCTTTTAAAGGTCTTGCTCACATTGGCTACCGAGAGCGTTATCACACAGTCGTCCAGAACAGCTGGTGCTCTCATGCATGCTTCAGTGTTGCTTGCCTCAAAGCGAGCATAAACTGTATTTAGCTCGTCTGGTCGGCTCACATCACTGGGCAGCTCATGACTGGGTTTCCCTTTGTAGTCCATAATAGTTTTCAAGTCCTGCCACATCCGACGAGCGTCAGAGCCGGTGTAGTAGGATTCAATCTTAATCCTGTATCGACGCTTTTCCTGTTTGATGGTTCGTCTGAGGTCGTAGCAGGATTTCTTATAAGCTTCTGGATTAGTGTCCCGCTTTCAGTACATTTCTAATTCAGTATGAAATGTACTGTAGACAAAGAAAATGGATCCACATATGCATTTTGTTCTCCTTTGTGGTGATCCGACTCATTTTACAAGCTGTGAATGACTGCCAGAAAGAAAGAGAGAGCCAGAATCAGAGCCCTGATCTTAGTAGACAGACCTTCCAAGGCTGGGGCAGGTTTAAACCACAGACCAGACCACATATCACTACTCCTCCCCATCGTCATTGTAGAGGACAAGGGCCCATAGATTATAACTAAGTCTCAGTGCATGGAAACATATAAACATACAGACTGTTCCCTCCCATGCTGAATAGTTTAAACATTACAGCAGTCTGTCTGTCTGCTGAAGCAGTTTGGGGAATGGCCTTGGTTCCAGGCAGGTAGTTAGGTGGGATAATCAAGCCACTAAACCCCTTGAGAAAGGCACTTAACCTGGTTGAACCTGGGAACTATATTCTGCAGTGCAAATGGATATGTAATAAAAGCTGTGGGCGATGTCAGTTATTTTCTGGAACAAAAGCATCTGCTAAACAGAGAATCTCAGATTTATTATGATTATTACATTTCATACTTGATGTTTATGTCCAACCATCTGGGCCTCAAAGTGTGGCTGGGATTCACCACTCAGCTCACAGGAGATTGGTTGTGATAATGTCAACCCACATGAACAAATACTTACTATAGAATTCTGTAGTATACTGTAAAATACTATACTACACTGTAGCATCCCTCGATCATGTGTAGTAATTACTATAGAACTCTGTAGTATACTGTAGAATACTACAGTTAATACTACAGTATACTACAGTCTGCAAAGAACACTACAGCAATGTCTGAAATAAGTAGTTTTACTATAGTAATACTACAGTATTTAATTTGCATATACCCCCCATATCCCAATTTGTGCCGCCCATAAGTGAAAAACCTACAAGTATAGACCATATTTTGTTCCCTACAGGTTATAGAAAAGAGCAGAAGCTCTGAACTATCCATTCCGACCACAGTCTTAGAGGTTATGGACAATTTGCTCTTTTAGAATTTGTCCAGTAGGTTCCCTCAAGGAGAAAGCCCCCACTTATATGTCAAAGATAATAAAACAAAAACACTATGGTAAATAATACCGTTGCCTATACTACAGTCTGCAAAAACACTACAGCAATTATTATAGTATATGCTACAGTTTTTTTACTATAGTAATACTACAATTATTGTATGCTACAATAATATCTGCAAAACACTATAGTAAATACTACAGTATACTACAGTCCACAAAACACTACAGCTGTGTTCAAATACCCATACTAACATATTTACTATACTATACTACATACTATACCACATACTATATACTGTACTATTATTTAATTTTGTTATACTGTAAATGAACAGTCTCCTTTCAGTTGAGTGTAGTAGTGCTTTGCCTGTCTAACGGATGCTGTTGCTATACAACTTCTTGCTAGTTTGTTAGCATAGCGAACAAATTACTAGCCAGACTTATTTGACAGTGTCCATTGAGAACGCACAATGACTATACCACTTAGCTAAGCTAAGAATGACGTGAATAATCAAGTCAATACTCATTGGGTAGTTAGTTAGATAGCATATAGTTAATTTTGGCAAGTTGGATGTACAAGTAGCCAACTAACGTTAGAACTGTAGCTAGCTAACAAACCGGTTGTCACGCCCTGACCTTAGAGATCCTTATTTATTCTCTATGTTTGGTTAGGTCAGGGTGTGACTCGGGTGGGAGAATCTGTTTTCTATTTCTTTGTTGTTTTTGCCTAGTGTGGTTCCCAATCAAAGGCAGCTGTCTATCGTTGTCTCTGATTGGGGATCGTTGTCTCTGATTGGGGATCATATACAAGTTATAATTTTCCGTTTTGGTTTTGTGGGGTGTTTTCCGTTTTGTATCTGTGCCTGACGGAACTGTTCACTTTAGTTTTTGTATTCGTTATTTTTGTTTGAGTGATTCTTGACAATAAAGATCATGAACACTTTCCACACTGCTCTTTGGTCCACTCTTCCTTGCGACGACGAGCGTAAAAGCAACTGCTGTAATGATATGCGGTTCATAAGGCTAGCGTAGGTAACAAATTGTCAGACAACATAACGTAACTTATTTGAAAAGGCATTACTTTATTACATTGCTGAACATTTTCTTAACAATTGTCTTAATTAGTTAAAGCAATGAGTTTCGATCTGCTCGTCGGACTTCGGCTGCATTTTCTTCAAATCTGAAAATGTTGTGAACCCATGCCCATTTTCCACTGCTTGTATACTTCATATTTTGGCGAATTCAGTACGACATTCGGGATCTTTTGGCATACTAAGTATACTATGACCAATAAGCATACTACATACTCAATTTATGTCACAAATAGTACAGATAGGGCTATAGTAAACTATAGTATATTGACCTAAACTATTTTACTGAGTTAAAATTCACAAGGAAATCAGTCAATCGAAATACATTCATTGGGCCCTAATCTATGGATTTCACATGACTGGTAATACATATATGCATCTGTTGGTCACAGAAACCTTTATAAAAAAGGTAGGGGAGTGGATCATAAAACCAGTCAGTATTTGGTGTGACCACCATTTGACTCATGAAGTGCAACACATCTCCTTCGCATAGAGTTGATCAAGCTGTTGATTGTGGCCTGTGGAATATTGTCCCACTACTCTTCAATTGCTATGCAAGGTTGCTCGATATTGGCGGGAACTGTAACTGGATTAAATGATTGAATAACATGTATGTGTACATTTATATTGAAACACTCGCGCAGGCAACGTGGGTGGTGTAGTCAGCATCTTATGGTAAAGAAATTAACATTAAATTATCTGGCAACAGCTATGGTGGACATTCCTGCAGTCAGCTTGTCATTTGCACGCTCCCTCAAAACTTGAGACATCTGTGGCATTGTGTTGTGTGACAAAACTGCAGATTTTAGAGTGGCCTTTATTGTCCCCAGCACAAGGCCCATCTATGTGATGATCATGCTGTTCAATCAGCTTCTTGATGTGCCACACTTGTCAGGTGGATGGATTATTTTGGCAAAGGATATATGCTCACTAACAGGGATGTAAACAAATGAGTGCACAACATTTTAGAGAAATAAGCTTTTGTTCGTATGGAAAATGTCTGGAATATTTTATTTCAGATCATAAAACATGGAACCAACACTTTACATATTGCATTTATATTTTTGTTCAGTGTATTTTTTCATGTGGGAAGGCCCTGGCCTGCACTGGAGTCGCCTTGACTGACGGAGGCTACGAAAACACAGGAACGCTCAAATGACTCAGGGAGCAACATGAAACCAGGGGAAACTGGTTGTGTGAAATAGGTTCCACCACAAAATTATGTCTTGGTGAGAAATTGAAATGGACCTTTAGCAATAACAGAATAGCTTGACAGTATTAGGATTTGAAACGTAACAGATTCCCTTGCTGCGAAACTCCATCACCAGCAGTAAATGGTGAATTGCTGTTTTAACAAAATACAAATTATATTAGAACTATTACATAATGGCCTTACAAAAAACACATCCACATGATAGCAAGACACTATAATTCATTTTCAAAAGCATGAAGAATCGGGCATTCACTGTATTCCCTCTGCAGATAAATCAGTAATTCCTTTAATATGCTATATATTCATGGATAGTGAAAGAACTATTTTAAAAATCCTTTGTTTGCTGTGTGCTTTTTTTGTGCTTGGGGAGATACTATACAGTGGATGTCTAACATTACAGATCCCCTGTGTGATTGACGCAGTGTGGTCATTCCTCCCTCCCTACCAGAGTGGATGACAACCACTCTAAAAATACACAACTTTTCAACCTAACACTAACTGAAGGTTTTGTGCCCCTAAAGGCAGACTGACCGTGGGTCTACTGGCATGAAAGGTAAATTAGAAGCCTGTGTAGGGAAAGGAAAGGCTATGACACGATACCCATTGTCACCTCACAAAACACTCCAACAATTCATTCTAATGAGAGCATACAGATAAAACAAAGTAAATCTAATTGTGGATCATCATGAGACTTGATATTTGTGTTTTCTTCAAACAGCTGCACATTTAAAATAAGAAACAGACATAACTCTCTCTTTTCCCATTATGTAATACATTTAGGTAATTTACTTCCTATATTTATCATCTTTTATCATGCACACTTAAATTAAAATAGTGCACAGAGAAAAAACATTGACAGTGAGATTTTGACATCATGGCCCTCAAAAGAAGTTGGCTAATGTAAACCAAGCCACGCTATGCTTTGAAAGACATGATGAGGGTCATCTCTTTGCTTGATGTCATGAGTGTGCTCCAAGGAAAGCTAGAAGGTTGTACAGTTAACTCCCAGGGTGTCATTCTAAACCATACAACCTACTACCTCAACCCGGATGCACACATTTTCAGGAGGCCTTCTTCTTGTCTTGTCCTCTACTTCCAAACCAAGAACAACAGTATCTTCTGAATTGTACTGTAGTCTCCGTTTCCATTCTGGAGGATAAGGTTGCGTCCATTAACATCAAAAGTTTGGAAAATGCTATTAAATAAAACTGAAACATTAGGGTTCATGCTTTGTTAGAATAATCTAAATGTTATATTCTGCCTGGAACTCCTTAACACCACACAGGACACCAAAGATCTATTACCGCAGGATTAGTCATTTTAGAAATTAAGGACATCAAAGAGACAAAAGTTACCATTAAAAAAATATGTTGTTCACACCACAATGACAGAGACCCACAGAGACGAGCTTGTGATGTCAGATTTGCCACAAGATCGGATCTACGGGTTTTTGCCAAGTGGTTAGTTGGAAAGTATCAAAATAAATATGTTAAATTACACAGAAAAATACAACATTACCCTATGCCACAAACCTGGGCCAAGCTGTGTTCAAAGATGTTACTTTATGTATGAGTCTACTGTACCATGCATGCAACAAGCCGTCAAATCAAAATAATGTTGTCGATAGGTTGATGTCCACCAATACCTCTGGTATGTCATCCTTACACTATCCTTATCAACAATAAAGTGAGGACAATAAACGCTCTTAACCTCTAAGTAGATAAATTCAGATAAATGTGTTGAATCGTATATATAAGCATTGAATCTGAAGTGTTTTGAGCAGAGCAGAGAGCTGTTGGCTACAACACAGAATTAAGCTGGAACAGCACAATGGAAAGGACCAGAAAAGACCGCAAGGACGAATCTCCCAGAAACAATTTGAAAACATACTGTACCTGTCTAAACTAAGTAAGATCAAAATGAATATAGCTACAAAACCTAAATAACGTAAATGATATATTGATTAAATGTACAGATGAGACGGAAAAGATAAAGAATGACTCCACAGATTTCCGTCTGGCCTATAGACATGTCACAGAGACCATGTTGAGGAGGGGAACACAACACAATGTCTGTGCCACATCCAAGGCCCACAGTTAAAGAAACTGCTGTTGGATATTTTGGTAAATCAGGATACACATAACACAATGTATTGTAGAGGGTAACTTCTTTCTGAAGGTAACTTACCTTGTTGATTGTGTGCCTTACAGGGTATGGAGTAATCTCACTCTCTTCCCATCTGAAAACACAAAAGAAAATAACAACATTAATATGCTTGAACAATACCGGCAGTTTCACACCCTACTGCACGGCCTCGTGGTTCCTGAAATGGCAGGATTAAAATCAATAGCAACAGTACAATAAATTACCGAACAAAATATTTGCAACTGAAAATACATGTTGGTGAATAATAAAGCAACGAAAGAAAAAGACAGAATGGCTTCACAAAAAACCTGATAGTACCGACAATTGTATTGCAACAGTCTTCTTTCCATTCTTATACTGGTAATGTCAAATCATATAAAAGCAGATTCCATTTACAGTTTCAGCCGCTCATAAAAGGAGCATCAAATGCTTCAGCAGTTCCCTCTCAGATAGAACATTTGCATGGAATTCCATTTTTTTTGTGAGAATAATAATAATGTTGTGGAGGAGATTTATCTCCCCGTCTAGTCCCCAGAGAGACACGCCAGGGAGTCCTGCTTTCCTCCTGGCCATCATGCAGCACTGAGGCGTAGTCTGTGGCAAGAAGATAGGATAGGTTAGCCCAACTAAGCCTAGATAGCAGCAGCAATCGAGAAAATCATGGCAAGGAGCTGAATAAATCTACCCGGGTGAACAGGATGCCATGGCGAATGGGATGCCAGTGTAATGGAGCATGCCATGGTCACCTAGGGTTAACGGTGCCAACTTCAGAGTTCCAAGCACATCAGAATATTCCTGGCCGTGGCTGCATGGTCGCAGTGCAACAAAGCCAGGTATAGAAACGGAACAGTGCGAGTGTGCCAGTGCCAGTGCCACTTACCCCCAGATCTCTACTAACCATTTGGCATTCATCATCTCTATTTGGTTTGGATTGTTCTGACCTCTCTTTTGTACGCGGCCGGAGACAGACAGACAGGAAGCAGGATTGAGCTTGAATCAAAAATAGATGAAACGTGGGTGCTATGCAAAAAAGCATCCGCTTCTGATAAAATAAAAGTCGAGCTATGTTATCTCCATTGGCAAGTCGGGTTAATTTCAGCACCGCACCATCCGCCATTTTCTAAGCAAACACAAGAATGAAAGAAAGACAAAAAAAAAGAAATTCGCATTCTCTCTTTCTCTTCCTCCTTGCACCATAACAAAACCTTGGCCGAGGGGGTCACATGGTTTCCTACCAGAAAGCCACAGCATTTCCATAAAGCATTCTGCTGACATTGTGAAGACATCTTTTGTCTAAATCAAAACCTTGGCCAGCCCAGCCTGCCCGAAAATTTGGCACCTTCAAGGGAGAGGGAGTGCAGAGGGAAGGGGTGGTGTTAGGAGTCATGGCAACCCCTACCTGGCAGGCTGCCCATCATCTCGAGGTGGGGAGTAGCCGGGTCTAATGTGGTGTGGAGCAGGAATGCCTGGAGCCTTCCAAAGTCAATTTCATGTTCATGTTGGGACCTTCCATTTCGCCTCATATACGGTACCAGTTGCCTTTTTGATAGAATAAATGAAAAGGGCTCCACAGATGACACCTTCTGTCCCTTGCGCACATGTGCGCAAACACACACACACACACACACACACACACACACACACACACACACACACACACACACACACACACACACACACACACACACACACACACACACACACACACACACACACACACACACACACACACACACACAGAGAGCTTGGAATATACATTATCTACAAGCCTTAACATTCATGTATAATATCATCTGTACTAGGTCTTCTCTGCTGTCTGTCTGGTATGTGTAACCGGGCATTGGTCCTTCATACAGCTCTTCTCCTCATGTTCTCAGCTGTAAAATGACATTTCTACCATTTCTACTTCCAGCAATCACGACAAACAGCAAGCCTGCTGCTGTGGCTGGGAATGTACAGGGAATGTACAGATAAAGTCAAAACTATCCTATGTTGCTGTGTCTCTCCTGTAAAAGTTCCATGAATAAATAGCAGTGTGGAAAGTTTCTCTTTTTTCTCTCTCTCTCACACACATGCACACAGGGAGGCCTTGGTACAGTAGGAACACACACACAATTTGGCCATGGGGTCCTCCTTCATACAGTACAGTAGAAGTAAACACACACATACGCACACACACACACACACACACAAAGTCAGGCGGTTCAAGGCAATAACTCATGCATATGACATCTGACTCACACAGAGCCAGCCATCCACCAGGGAGGAGCTGTAATTTATGCCCCAAAAGCCTATTTTACATGTGTTTCCCTCACATAACGTAGCCTTAAATCAAAAGTGCTGAGCATCTGCCATGTTTCCTCACCTCCGGTAATTTTTTTTTTAAACACATACGCTGAGAGCCTGAGACTGTCTGGGACTGACTGACTGACTGACTGGCTGGCTGTGGTGGGAGGGAGAGAGGGAGTGCCAAAACCAAGCCAAAATGTTTTTTCCCCTTTTATTTCAGGAGGTAAATGTATATGGCTTCATAGGCTGTCTAGTGATATGTAGTAACATGGTGATGATATCTCCCAGCCTGTCTAGTAACGTGTAGTAACATGGTGATGATATCTCCCAGCCTGGCTAGTAACATGTAGTAACATGGTGATGATATCTCCCAGCCTGTCTAGTAACATGTAGTCACATGGTGATGATATCTCCCAGCCTGTCTAGTAACATGTAGTAACATGGTGATGATATCTCCCAGCCTGTCTAGTAACATGTAGTAACATGGTGATGATATCTCCCAGCCTGTCTAGTAACATGTAATGAATATCAAATAGGGCCGACACACACAAATGCATGAGTAGTGCCAACTCATAATACTGTTATTATTGCCAGTGCTGCCGTATAGGCTAATTATTTGACACTTAAATGTCAAGCACACAACTTTAACCAATGTATTACAATGGTTTATTACAGATTTAGAAACCATCTATAAACTAATAATTTTATCCATTAAAAAGCCATTGGGTCCAAGCTCTATCATTTCTAATGACTCCAGTCCATCAGCTGATGGGTCAGTCAGTGTTGTGGCTGGGACCTTTAATAATAACCTCAGTATTAATAAGAACTGCAAACAAAGGGCCATGCAGGGCCCAGCCAGGGTCTCATCTGCTCTGAGCTCCGTTCCAAACAGACTAAGCTGAAACTGTCCAAAAACATACCCCCCACCATCGTGCCCCTCATCCCCACTGAGGGGGTCATCTCATATCCTGAGAGGCAGGAGGCCAGGATCAAAGTTCAAATGAGACCAGAGAGGAAAAAAAGGTTTCCCTTGGATGGAATATACCATCGCAAACCAGACAGGGGTGAAAAATCCGACGGACAGACAGTAATGTGAAACAGTTGAGCTTCAGGGCAGGGAAGAGGGTTGAAATGTGGGAAAGAGGCAGAGATGTAAAGTACTTAGGTAAAAATACTTCAAAGTACTACTTAAATCGTTTTTGGAGTATCTGTACTTTACTAATTATATTCTTGAGAACTTCTACTTTACTACATCCCCCCAAAATTGATTATTTACTCCATATATTTTCCCTGAAACCCAAAAGTACACGTTACATTTTGAATGCTTAGCAGGACAGGAAATGGTCCAATTAACACACTTATCAAGAGAACATTCCTGGTCATCCCTATTGCCTCTGATCTAGCGGTCTCTAAACACAAATGCTTTGTTTGTAAATGATGTCTGAGTGTGCCCCTGCTAATCCGTAAATTAAACAAACAAGAAAATTGTGCAGTCCGGTTTGCTTAATTTGAAATGAATTATACTTTTACTTTGGATACTTAAGTATATTTTAGCAATTACATTTACTTTTGATACTTAAGTATATTAAAAAATATATATATTTTAGACTTAAATAGTGTTTTACTGGGTGACTTTCCCTTTTACTTGAGTCATTTTCTATTAAGGTATCTTTGCTTTTACTCAAGTATGACAATTGAGAACTTGTTCCACCACTGGAGAGAGGAAACCATTAGATGTGGATTTTGACATTCACTGCATTTCTCTAATTGTAATTCATTTGATGTGAACTACCAAAACAATATCACAAGATGACTAAAAGACGACTATGTTGATCAAACCTTATACATTATGTGAGTGAGCTTGTACTTACAAAAAGCCTCTCTGGTGAAATACTCATTTACCCTTAACATATCAGCACATTTCTGAGGCATGCCATTTGGTGTGAGAGTGAAATGTCCAACATGATTTTTACACGGTTTGTTAATCTTCACCACAAGCCAGCACTACCAGGCAGCCTTCTCCAAAGGCTCACCATGGACAGTGTTATTTATGTCTCAAAGCAAAGCACCCTTATCACCACTAATTTAATGATGTCTCCAGCCATGACAGAAAACATACAGCCCACAGGTTAATCCAGATGAAGGTTCACACTGTCCTGTCCTGTACTCTGACTGGGTCAGGCTGAGGAGAGGACTGTACTGTATAATCATTCTCTATACAGAGGTCCACGTTGGTTTATGTGTGGTTAGCATAGGTTACAGCACAGGCAACAGGTCTGTTTTGTGCTCCCTCACCGTTAAAGCAAGAGGGAGAGGCTGCAGTGTAAAAAACAAAGCAATCAAATCCGTTCGAGCATTGAAAAAAAAAACTTCGGCCTTTCTCTTGAGCCTTTTTAGAGATTGACAGCTTCTCAGGCAGAGAGAGAGAGAGAAAGAGAGAGACTGTCTGAGACAGAGAAAGAGGCTGAGGTTGTTTTCCCTGCAGAGGCCTTGCCTTGCTCTGGCCCCTCTTCTTAAATGCTAACAGAGGTTTGCCAGGCAGTCAGCCAAGACGATGACTTTGCCTGACCTGCCTGTCAGTCGATCCTGCTGCCTAGCGCCAGACTAAAAACTGACACTTTCGACACGCCTCATTGGCTGCAGCTGCCCTCTCTGGGGCCAATCAGCAGGGAGGGGAGGGATGAAGGACACGGACCAGGGTTCTGAGTGGTGGGGAGAGGAAGAGAGTTGTGCAGAGATAACAGACACACAAAAAACCAACCAACCAACCTAGATAGATACAGCCTCGAAAGAAGGAAATATCACACGACAGAAACAACAATCAATCTGGACTTTTTCTTCCTGACAGAATGACTTTCTGTTTCCTGCTATCAAGTTTTTTTCACTGAAATGAGACATTAATAATTCAGGGTAGGTTGTCTAACAATGAATTGGTCCAGGGCCACAGGGTGTCTCGACTGGTAAATGTCCACTGATAGTACCTATAAAATGACATTCACCTAAAACAAAGCCTAGTCTTTGGGGAAGGGATGGTATCCAATTAAGATACGCTATACAGTAGTAGCTTTGAGTTAGAGTCATTACACGGATGTAGAGATAGTGGATGCTTTTGCAAAGGCAGCTAATGTTGAAGGCAGCCAAACAATAACAAAATGAAAGGGCATCAGTCTATGAATAGCACCGAATTGATTACCTGGCCTGGGCTGGGCAAGCCTTCAGATAGGACCGCTATCAGACCTTGTGCTTTTATACAAGTGTTACTAAAAATGATCAATACCTAATGAATTCCAAACACCAGGAGTTTGGAAATCAAATATGTCCTACAGGTGCGTGCACAAAGTCCTCTCAATGGATCAATGGATACGGCATAACACAAAGCTGGAGAAATGCATCGTCTTAATTGACCTGAGCCATTAAAAATGTATTCAAAAGACAATTCAAATTGATTGGATTTCTATTGCCCCTTTCATCCTGGGATCTCTGAGAGCTTTACATTGTGTCGCTGACTCCCCTCATGAACTGGCATTGCGTTTTAATTACCAAGGCTTCATATCACAGCTCTCAGCCATTACAACATTAGAACAAGGACACTGGAAAATGCTAATCTTTACACATAGCCATTGGCTTAAAAGCCCAGTTCAATCAAAAATATGATTTTCCTGTGTTTTATATATATTTTCATACTATGAAGTTGGAATAATACTGTGAAATTGTGAAAATTATGAAAATGTCGTTTTGGTGTAAGAGCTTTAGTGTAAGAGCAAATAAATAGACCAATAATACAAGAGTTCCAAACATCTGCAAATAAGAGCATGTTTTTCCTTCCCACTCAGACCACTCCCAGACAGTCCTAGCTAAATTCTTGCTTGAGAAATTGCGCTTTGCTAAGAAGCTATTTGTTTCTTTTTACCATTTTAATTGAAAAAACACTTACAGTAAGGTACTTAATTGTTACACAGAATTGATTTGATATTGAGATAAAAACAGCTGCATTGGGCCTTTAACATTTAAAAAGTGGTAGGCCTGATTGAATTACGAAAGGATGGAGATAAAACTCCAGTATTGCCACCGTATGCAATGTAGTTACAAAGTTCCAGACTGATGGGCCAAAGTCTGCCCGGTAATATGGAGATATGGGAGATGCTGCTGCAGGATAGAGTGATGAAAGATTTACCAAGATGACTACAACTTCTTATGTCACAAAAAAATTGGGGCAGGCAATGTGCTATGGCACTTCCATATGGAACATTGGAAATAATTAATGAAATGGTACAAATCTGAGTTATTACATTACTTATCACAAAAAGATTTCATCTTTAAAATCATACACTGTTACTAGAGCTATCCAATATCCTATAAGGTCCTATTGTGGTAGCGTTAAACAGGTGCTGTTTGTAAGAGTATGTCAATTATTTCAACCCATTGAATCCTTTCTGGAGTCCAGAGAAATGTTTAAAATATGTTTAAAACATCAAACAACGTTCGCTTCTTTATCCCACCAGATATTTTCCACAGGCCTCTCCAGACAGACAGACAGACAGACAACGTTCACTTCTTTATCCCACCAGATATTTTCCACAGGCCTCTCCAGACAGACAGACAGACAGACAACGTTCATTTCTTTATCCCACCAGATATTTTCCACAGGCCTCTCCAGACAGACAGACAAACAGACAACATTCACTTCTTTATCCCACCAGATATTTTCCACAGGCCTCTCCAGACAGACAGACAGACAACGTTCACTTCTTTATCCCACCAGATATTTTCCACAGGCCTCTCCAGACAGACAGACAGACAGACAGCGTTCACTTCTTTATCCCACCAGATATTTTCCACAGGCCTCTCCAGACAGACAGACAGACAGACAGACAGACAGACAGACAGACAGACAGACAGACAGACAGACAGACAGACAGACAGACAGACAGACAGACAGACAGACAGACAGACAGACAGACAGACAGACAGACAGACAGACAGACAGACAGACAGACAGACAGACAGACAGACAGACAGACAGCGTTCACTTCTTTATCCCACCAGATATTTTCCACAGGCCTCTCCAGACAGACAGACAGACAGCGTTCACTTCTTTATCCCACCAGATATTTTCCACAGGCCTCTCCAGACAGACAGACAGACAACGTTCACTTCTTTATCCCACCAGATATTTTCCACAGGCCTCTCCAGACAGACAGACAGACAACGTTCACTTCTTTATCCCATCAGATATTTTCCACAGGCCTCTCCAGACAGACAGACAGACAGACAGACAACGTTCACTTCTTTATCCCACCAGATATTTTCCACAGGCCTCTCCAGACAGACAGACAGACATACAACGTTCATTTCTTTATCCCACCAGATATTTTCCACAGGCCTCTCCAGGCAGACAGACAGACAGACAACGTTCACTTCTTTATCCCACCAGATATTTTCCACAGGCCTCTCCAGACAGACAGACAGACAGAAAACGTTCACTTCTTTATCCCACCAGATATTTTCCACAGGCCTCTCCAGACAGACAGACAGACAGACAACGTTCACTTCTTTATCCCACCAGATATTTTCCACAGGCCTCTCCAGACAGACAGTCAGACAGAAAAAGTTCACTTCTTTATCCCACCAGATATTTTCCACAGGTCTCTCCAGACAGACAGACAGACAGACAGACAACGTTCACTTCTTTATCCCACCAGATATTTTCCACAGGCCTCTCCAGACAGACAGACAGACAGACAGACAGACAGACAGACAGACAGACAGACAGACAGACAGACAGACAGACAGACAGACAGACAGACAGACAGACAGACAGACAGACAGACAGACAGACAGACAGACAGACAGACAGACAGACAGACAGACAACATTCACTTCTTTATCCCACCAGATATTTTCCACAGGCCTCTCCAGACAGACAGAGAGACAGACAACGTTCACTTCTTTATCCCACCAGATATTTTCCACAGGCCTCTCCAGACAGACAGACAGACAGACAGACAGACAGACAGACAGACAGACAGACAGACAGACAGACAGACAGACAGACAGACAGACAGACAGACAGACAGACAGACAGACAGACAGACAGACAGACAGACAGCGTTCACTTCTTTATCCCACCAGATATTTTCCACAGGCCTCTCCAGACAGACAGACAGACAGACAGACAGACAACGTTCACTTCTTTATCCCACCAGATATTTTCCACAGGCCTCGACAGACAGACAGACAGACAGACAGACAGACAGACAGACAGACAGACAGACAGACAGACAGACAGACAGACAGACAGACAGACAGACAGACAGACAGACAGACAGACAGACAGACAGACAGACAGACAGCGAACAGGCTGTAATCTACTGTATTAATGATAACTTTTCATTTGGCAAGCAGAGTAGGCCGTTTCCATAATGATACCTTCTCTCAGTTTGTCCTAACCAAATGCTTTCCCCAAAGATAATCCCCTTCACAACCTCTCATTATCAAAGCAATTGACTGACAATGGAAAAAGGAGCACTGGAAATGACACAAATTAGTGTACGCCTTTGGATTTTTTTACCCATCTAAGACTGTAATTAGGCTCTTTGCAAAGCAATCAGACACAATTAGGAAGTACCAGTCAATAAGGTAAAACTCCCAAGCCGAGGGGAGATTAATTAATATTTTATTGTTTTGAAATGACTATTTGTGCTATTAGATGCCTTTTCCCCAATCCCCTGTAATGCGAATCCCATTGTTTAGGTAGGGCCTTAGTCTTTCCAGCTGCTGCAGTCAGTTTCTAGGCTAATTCTTCTCCCAAAACAAGTGGTAATGAGCAGGTGCCAGGTGACTTGCAGGTGAATCAGCTGTATTGCCTCACAATGAGGAAAACCATTAGGCTATAATTGGCAGTCTTAGTGCCTTCGACTGAGGACGTTCTGTAGGTATGATCAGAATGTTTAACATTACTGTGTTGCTGCTGGCACAATTTCTCAGGATGCCAAATAACTATTACATGTACATTCCCATAGCCAGGTTTTGGTGTAGTCTACCTCCATATCTTGATTTGAGAGTTGTTTCATTTCTCCAGGCCCAACACTTTATTTTTTACCGAAACTGTGGTGGGGTGGCGGCTTTGTTATTGTTTAAATTAAAATTAAAAATTTAAATGCAAAAATAATTTGGACACACAAAAACAATAATTCACCGTCTACTGTCAAATACATTGACCAAAATCTGTACACTGTATATCACAAGCTGCCTGAAAGTCTTACAAAACCCACAAATAATGTAGGTTACAGAGAGGATTGGATTCAGGTTTTTATTTCAGCACCAATCTTTCTGTGCTGTCTGAAAATACCACAGTAATGTTGGATGTGAATATAAAGCTCCTACCTCTAAATGCTCCCTGATTTGAATACTCATGCAATATGCATTACATCTCACAACTACTTCATGTTTTGATGGTCTACGTTATGTTTCTCAATTCTTACACAACAGAATTTGATATTTAGACATTTGTCAGATATTGCTGAACGTTTCCTTAACAAATAACTCCACACAACTCTCACTGTATGACAAATTCACATTGTTTCTGCACTGCAAAAATATATATAATCATTCATGATAATAAAATCACAGTGATTTTTATCCGCAAGATAAGTGGGAAATTGTTTCCCATAAGGGACAGGACCAATACTATTTGAGCTAATTGTTCAGGAATATAGTGTGGTAAGCCATTGAGTTCAGGAATATAATGTGGTAAACCATAGTGTTCAGGAATATAATGTGGTAAACCATAGTGTTCAGGAATGTTTATCAGGAATGTATAAAGGAGAAATGTTTGCAAAACGAAAATGAGAGTAATTTAACTATTTCGAGAAATGTTGTTGCATCAACCAGCATAAAGTATATAACTTAATTCTACATGACGTGTTGCCGGGTAAAGACTAAACCCTAGGTTAACATGCTGTAGGAGGGGACCCATGCCGAGCATTGGCTTAAAGTTCACGTTTGTCCATTGGAATGAAAAAATGTGTCTTCCATTATCATCATCTCTCTGGCCTGGCTTTAGCCAAGGTGACTGACATCCATGCATGGCCTGGAGCTACTGGTATAGCAGGGGAGCAGTCAGAAATAAGTGTTCCTGCTTAAAACATAACATGTGGCTCCTCACCAAGAAAGCCATATACAGTAGCCTATGCAGGGAAGAAGAGACAGAAGGAGCAGAGCAGAGTAGCACGTGATTTAGTCAGTCAGTGTAGTCAGCCCAGGTCATGGACGATGATTCCAGGCCATTGAGGTTTAAAAGAACTAGAGAATGAGTCCAAGATGGCCGACCGTTGCTTTCAACGTAATCTATTCATGTTCGTAAATGCCGATTCCTGGACCATCTATATCAGGGTTGCATTCGGTTTACTCGGCCCAACTTCACATGTGCACTAGCACTCAGTGCGCACAGGGAGCAGAGCGAGCAGCAATGACATCATCACTTCATCCAAAAGCATGGCAGACATTGGATGAATATAAAATATTTATACAGTATCTTCGGCTGTGAGTAAAAAATTATAATATAAAAATAAAATAAAAAAAGTTTGGCCTCAGCGATAATTAGTTGAATAATTCAATGGATGTTTTGTGCAAAGGTAATTACGATTGTCATATTCTGCATTTTCTAATCTGACTTCTCTATGGGGCCATCTATGAGAATTGTCTTTCTGAGTCGGACTTTAAACTGCAGTATCGAAGCAAGACTGTAGGTGCAGTCGAAAGCGTGCTTCCAGACCGGAACCCTGGCCCCTTGTTGAAGGCAAAGCAAACAGGATGGGACAGAGCAGAGGATTATACTGCAGCCCTGGTGCTTCTACTGGGGCCTCCCCTGCTGCGCAACATGTTCACAGCTCCTTTTGTCTGCTGTTAACCCGTTAAATCCCACGGAAGAGCCCATTCAGGCTGGTGTCACACACCCCGGGGGGCCATTTGGCATGGAACAATGATCTTAAAGGGGTTACATAGTATTGCCACTGATCCCCCCCCCCTCCTTTTTGTTTCCTGGGAGGCTTGTATATTCACTTGTTATTCTTATGAACTGCCTCAAGTCGTCGTAAATACCTCTTACAACAAACGCACCCCTAAAGAAGGGAGTGTTCTTCTGGTAAGACAATAGGCACCCAATCAACACCCACAGTCATTGATAAGAACACACAGAGGGTATTCAGTGGTATCTCACAGTTGTTCATGATTGTTCATGATTTGTTTTAGTGTGAGGGTTGGAGCATTGTAAGCTGTGCTCTGGGTAACTATGTACAAAACAGAATTACTGCAGTAGTGCCCTATGGAATTCTGTGTGTGAGTGTATGATCTGTGTATATGTGTGCTCTGCAGGAATGTGTCAACACCGCAGAATTACTTTCCAATACATGATTGTGTGTGTGTGTGTGCTTGTAAGCAAAATGATGGACACTACGGGAAAAGTCTCATTTTAAAAGTCTAGTTTGCTACTATCAAGGTGTGTGTGTGTGTGTGTGTGTGTGTGTGTGTGTGTGTGTGTGTGTGTGTGTGTGTGTGTGTGTGTGTGTGTGTGTGTGTGTGTGTGTGTGTGTGTGTGTGTGTGTGTGTGTGTGTGTGTGTGTGTGTGTGTGTGTGTGTGTGTGTGTGTGTGTGTGTGTGTGTGTGTGTGTGCCAAAGACAGAGAGCTGTGCATGGTGTTGTGGGTACAAAGTGACTGGTAGAAAGTGTAATTACTGCAGTAATGCCCTCCATGATTGATGATGTGGGCCCCTGCAACAGCCAAAACCAGTACATTGGGCCAATGGCAGATTTCCCTTTTTAAAAATAGCAGCTGATGTGAACAGGGCTGAACACAAAATGTCTCCCAATCTGTATTTATATACAGTGTACAGAGCACATACGGGTAACGGCGGCCAATTAGTGCTTCCCCCTCAGCCACACACACCACAACAATATATGTGCTGTAATGTATGTCAATGTGTGGTTCTGTGTGAGTGTGTATATTTGTGTATATGCAAGTGTTTAAATGTTTGACTTATATGAACGTAAGTTAAATGATTGTTATGAGAATATAGCATAATTGAATATATACAAATGAATTTCAAAAGATTTTGGTATGAAATTCTTCAAATGGGTCAGTCTGGACAAATTTGAGAGTAAAGAAATCTATTTTAATTATTGGAAGAACAATATAATTGTTCAACGATTCAAAACGCTAAGTATTTAAGTGTGAAATGATCTGAAGTGAAATATGATAGACTATTATAATGCAATGGCTGTGCAAATGTATTTGGCAGAACATATTTAAATAAGTAATTGGTTAGCTCTGACAATTCCTTTGATTTTCACACTATTTTGTCATTTCGAGATAACCCATGTAATATTGTAAAATGGATGTACACAAAGAAACTAACTCTAATTGACCCAATATTTCTCAGTCAGAGGAGAAGAACAGCTTTGGCTTAGGAGGCCAGACTTGGACTACACAATACCCTTGTGACTGCTGCACTGCACTGCTCTGTGCAGAATTATTGGAAGGTCTTTTGAAACATTCTTGAAATAAGTGAAGTTCACATTGCAAGTCAAATACTATTTACATTACTGCACTGCAGTATGCATAACCAATTCTCTGTTTTGATCTCTACAATCATCCCCCCACCCACACACCAACCCCATTTTCAGTTGGAGTGCACTTGTCTCCAACCCAATGGCACCTTTTAACTACTATTGAACCAAATGCCTTTTCGCTGGCAACTGTGATGGACCTTTTTTTTGCGTATGGAACCTGGAATAGCAATCAGGGTCCTCTGTCTATCCAAGTCATTTTGTCTTAACTGCAGGGCCAGATCTAGCCATTTGGGAGCCCTAAGCAAGATTTGGTTGGGTCACCCCCCACCTCTGGCAAAACATCTTAGTGAACCCCCTTCTTGACAGTGGAGAGAATCTTTTGTTCATTATAGTTAACTTTTATTCTAACAGGGAAGACATATCTTTTACAAATGCACCCTTTATTTACAACATAAATATACATATTATACTCAAAATATATTTAAATATACACATTATACCCAAACTATCAATATATATATAGTTTGGTACACACACACACTACAGGTCAAAAGTTTTAGAACACCTACTCATTCAAGGGTTTTTCTTTATTTTTACTATTATCTACAATGTATAATAAGAGTGAAAACATCAAAATTATGAAATAACACATAGAATCATGTAGTAACCAAAAAAGTGTTAAACAAATCAAAATATATTTTATATTTGAGATTTTTCAAATAGCCACCCTTTGCCTTGAAGACAGCTTTGCACACTCTTGGCATTTTCTCAACCAGCTTCACCTGGAATGCTTTTCCAACAGACTTGAAGGAGTTCCCACATATGCTGAGCCCTTGTTGGCTGCTTTTCCTTCACTCTTCACATCCCAAACTGTCTCAATTTAGTTGAGGTCAGGGGATTGTGGAGGCCAGGTCATCTGATGCAGCACTCCATCACTCTCCTTCTTGGTCAAATAGCCCTTGCATTGCCTGGTGGTGTGTTGGGACATTGTCCTGTTGAAAAATAAATTATAGTCCCACTAAGCCCAATCCTGGTGGGATGTCATATAGCTGCAGAATGCTGTGGTAGCCATGCTGGTTAAGTGTTCCTTGAATTCTAAATAAATCAAAGACAGTGTTAACAGCAAAGCACCCTCACACCATCACACCTCCTCCTCCATGCTTTACACATAATGACATGGAGGTTGGATCCAAAAATCTCCAATTTGGACTCTAGACCAAAGGAAACATTTCCACCGGTCTAACATCATTGGTCGTGTTTCCTGGCCCAAGCAAATCTCTTCTTCTTATCGGTGTCCTTGAGTACTGGTTTCTTTGCAACAATTCGACCATGAAGGCCTGATTCACACAGTCTCCTCTGAATAGTTGATGTTGAGATGTGTCTGTTACTTGAACTCTGAAGCATTTACTTGGGCTGCAATTTCTGAAGCTGGTAACTCTAATGAACTTATCCTCTGTACCTGGGTCTTCCATTCCTGTGTCGATCCTCATGAGAGCCAGTTTCATCATAGTGCTTGATGGTTTTTGCGAATGCACTTGAATAAACTTGAAAAGTTCTTGAAATGTTCCGTATTGACTGATGTATTAAAGTAATGTTGGACTGTCGTTTCTCTTTGCTTATTTGACCGGTTCTTGCCATAATATGGATTTGTCTTTCACCAAATAGGGCAATATTCTGTATACCTTCCGCCCCACCTTGTCACAACACAACTGATATGGCTCAAACGCATTAAGAAGGAAAGAAATTTCACAAATTAACTTTAAAAAGGCGCACCTGTTAATTGAATTGCATTCTAGGTGACTACCTCATGAAGCTGGTTGAGAGAATGCGAGGAGTGTGCAAAGCTGTCATCAAGGCAAAGGGTGGCTATTTGAAGAATCTCAAATATAAAATATATTTTGATTTGTTTAACACTTTTTTGGTTACTACATGATGCCATGTGTTATTTCATAGTTTTGATGTCTTCACTGGTATTCTACAGTATAGAAAATAGTAAAAATAAAGAAAAACCCTTGAATGAGTAGGTGTGTCCAAACTTTTGACTGGTACTGTATATATAAAAAATACAAAAACAGTAATGGGAAGCACAAATAAATCATCACATATCACCCAGAAGAACAGTTATATTCCTCCACAATAAGTCCCAAATCAATACTTTAAATTTTCCGAATGGCACCAGAACATCAAGATGAAATGTATTTTGAATTTTGTTCCAGCAATATGGTGCATTAAAACTAAAAGCAGATTTACCTAGCTCAGTGGAGACCCTAGGAACCTTAAGAGTTAACCAGTCATGTGAAGGGTTAGGAAACTCAGATGTCTATACTTCAACAGCAAAGTTAGTTATGAATGACGTTTATGAAGTAGGGCCTTGTAAACAATAAGTAATGTAGAGATCTATGGGTCGTTAGCGAAGTCCAGCCAACGTTTTGATACAGGATGCAGTGATGAGTATAGAAACTGTCACCTGTAACAAATTGAAGGGCACTATGGTAGATGGCATCCAAAGGTTTAAGAGTAGTAGCAGCTGCAGTTTGATAAATAATATCACCATAATCAAGAACAGATAAAAAGGTTGACTGAATAATTTGCTTCCTGCTGGGTAGAGAAAGGCACAATCTGTTTCTGTAGAAAAAGCCTACTTTAAATCATAGCTTCTTAACCAGCTCATCTATATGTTTTTTAGAGATCATATCCAGATCAATCCAAATTCCTAAGTATTTATAAGCAGGAACATGTTCAATTAGAGAACCATTTAATGAGTGAACATGTAGTTCATCTGAAACATTCTTACGAGAGTTTGAAAACAGCATGTATTTCGTTTTGCTCGTATTAAGCAAAAGATTTAAAATCAGCAAGGGATTCCTGCATAGCAATAAAATCTGACTGTAGTTTTGACACAGTCAGATTAACAGGCGGGGCAATAGCATACATACTCTAATAGGGTCATCTGCATATATATGAAGTTTTTAACAGATTGGCCAATAGTGTTTATATAAATAGTGAAGAGAATATGCCCCAAAATCGACCCCTGTGGCACACCTTTATGTAAATCAAGAAGACTTAACCCCATTAATCATGATGGCCTGAGTTCTGTCACTAAGATAATCATGAAACCATGAACAGGCGTCAGAGCTCAGGTCTATCAAGGACAACTTGTGCAATAAAATCGCATGATCAACACTATCAAAAGCTTCTGACAAGTCCACAAACAAACAGCACATTTCATTTTAGTGTCTAAAGCATTGACAAGATCAATAACAACTAAAGTGTTTGCTGTAATAGAGATAAAGTAATTTTAAATTTAAAGTAAATTTCCTGCAATTCTACACGTTTTGCCACAATATGTAGAGAAAAGGTTGCCATTTCAAAGTACGTTCTATAATGCTACACATGTCGCCATGAGGATGAGAGAGAAGATTTAGCAATTTTATAATACAATTTATGCAATTCTATTCCTTTTTCCATGAGTCAGAGAAAAATAAATCTGTTTTACAGCGAATTTTCTGAAATTCTACCCATTTCGCCATGGGATGGAGATAATTTCAGTTTTAAAGAAAATTTTCTGCAATTCTATACAATTTGCTATGACTGATTTCAAGTGCTATCGGAAGCTCCTAGTTCCCAGTGGGAATTATTTTTGTTTTGTGTTTTGGGTCTTGGCCCCATAGCAGCCTGGGGCCCTAAGCGACCGCTTATGCCTGGAGCTGGCCCTGCTTAATATAATGGGATGGAGATCATTTCAGTTTTAAAGCAAAATTTCTGCAATTCTATACAATTTGCTATGGCTGATTTCAAGTGCTATCGGAAGCTCCTAGTTCCCAGTGGGAATTATTTTTGTTTTGTGTTTTGGGTCTTGGCCCCATAGCAGCCTGGGGCCCTAAGCGACCGCTTATGCCTGGAGCTGGCCCTGCTTAACCCGACATTTGGATATGAAGCCTGACCCAAAACCAAAGGGCTCAAGTATGCCAGAATATTCTACATGTAATTATTAACAGTGTGTTAACTGTCCAAACTATTTGTTTTAGCTAATGGAATGGATACTGAAATGCCCAACAATTTTTCCACAAGTTTCCACAAATAGAAAATACCATGGAATGACTTGACAGAAATAGCTGATGTATAGGGCTACATGGAATTTTTAAAGTACTCTAATCATGCTTATTATATAGCACATAATTGTAAAATGTATGATTTTATTTGCCACTATATACCTCAATTAACATCAAACCTTTTATTCTTTATGTTAAGATATACTGCTTACATCAACAAAATAAATAATATTTACTTCTCACATCTGTTTACACAGCCCTATCTATGCCCTCACAAACCACAATGTATCATGTCTAATATTTGATAAAGCCAAGTTGGTGTTCTCACGCAACCACTTCCAATGAAGGATTACAAAGAAAACATGCCAGAAGAGAAGTATATTGTACCTACGATAAGAAAAATGTCATGCAGCTCCACACAGTTACCATGCAAATCTAGCAAGTTAAAATATAATATTAATTCCAATATACTTAAATTATTTGTAAAGAAGATTGAGAGAAAATATTTCCCATGGATTACCAACACCACTTTAAGCAGCTCAAAACCAAACGCAGCATTAAGGTGTGCTCACAGAGCCTAGCGTTGAGTCCCTTTCTCTACGTTAGTGTTCATTTCTCTCATTGGTATTTAATCCGGTCGCAGCTCCCTGAGCAGGTGAAGTCAGCCAAAGACTTTCCCACGGTCCGGGAGCAAATCCTCCGCCCCGAGCCCTTCCTCAGGGGCGGCCATCTGTCCGTTCTGTTTGGTGTGTGTTAGGGGGCAAGCATCAGCTGCATGACCAAATTCAACGTTCCAACACTCCCCCTGCCTGCCTGCCTCCCACTCTACCCCTATCCCCCTGCCCTCTAAAAGACATCAAACAAAACAAACTCAATGGTCACAGCCCAGGCCCTAAAAAACTCAAACAAACAAATGTGATTGCTATTTTTTAGGTATGTGACTTATCACAAAAAATATTTTCACGTAAAAATGTATGTTATTACATAATTAGAGAAGGTTCAAATAAACAACTATACAGTGGTAAGAAAAAGTATGTGAACCCTTTGGAAATACCTGGATTTCTGCACAAATTGGTAATAAAATTTGATCTGAACTTCATCTAGGTCAAAGCAATAGACAAACACAGTCTTATTAAACTAATAACACAAACAATTTTACGTGTTCATGTCTTTTTTGAACACACAGTGTAAACATTCACAGTGAAGGGTGGAAATAGTATGTTAACCCTTGGATTTAATAACTGGTTGACCCTCCTTTGGCAGCAATAACCTCAATCAAACGTTTTCTGTAGTTGCGGATCAGACCTGCACAACGGTCAGGAGGAATTTTGGACCATTCCTCTTTACAAAACTGTTTCAGTTCAGCAATATTCTTGGGATATCTGGTGTGAACTGCTCTCTTGAGGTCATGCCACAGCATCTGAATCGGGTTGAGGTCAGGACTCTGACTGGCCCACTCCAGAAGGCGTATTTTCTTCTGTTGAAGCCATTCTGTTGTTGATTTACTTCTGTGTTTTGGGTTCTTGTCCTGTTGCATCACCCAACTTCTGTTGAGCTTCAATTGGTTAACAGATAGCCTAACATTCTCCTGCAAAATGTCTTGATAAACTTGGGAATTCATTTTTCCATCGATGATAGCAAGCTGTCCAGGCCCTGAGGCAGCAAAGCAGCCCCAAACAACGATGCTCCCTCCACCAGACTTTACAGTTGAGATGAGGTTTTGATGTTGGTGTGCTGTACCTTTTTTCCTCCACACACAGTGTTGTGTGTTACTTCCAATCAACTCAACTGTAGTTTCATCTGTCCACAGAATATTTTGCCAGTAGCGCTGTGGAACATCCAGGTGCACTTTTGCAAACTTCAGACGTGCAGCAATGTTTTTCTGGGACAGCAGTGACTTCTTCCATGGTGTCCTCCCATGAACACTATTCTTGTTTAGTATTTTACGTATCGTAGACTCGTCAACAGAGATGTTAGCATGTTCCAGAGATTTCTGTAAGTCTTTAGCTGACGCTCTAGGATTCTTCTTAACCTCATTGAGCATTCTGCGCTGTGCTCTTGCAGTCATCTTTGCAGGACGGCCACTCCTAGGGAGAGTAGCAACAGTGCTGAACTTTCTCCATTTATAGACAATTTGTCTTACCGTGGACTGATGAACATCAAGGCTTTTAGAGATACTTTTGTAACCCTTTCCAGCTTTATGCAAGTCAACAATTCTTAATCTTAGGTCTTCTGAGATCTCTTTTGTTCTAGGCATGGTTCACATCAGGCAATGCTTCTTGTGAAGAGCAAACTCAAATTTTGTGAGTGTTTTTATAGGGCAAGGCAGCTCTAACCAACATCTCCAATCTCGTCTCATTGATTGGACTCCAGGTTAGCTGACTCCTGACTCCAATTAGCTTTTGAAGAAGTCATTAACCTAGGGGTTCACATACATATTCCAACCTACACTGTGAATGTTTAAATTATGTTTTCAATATAGACAAGAAAAATACAATAATTAATGTGTGTTATTAGTTTAATCACACTATGTTTGTCTATTGTTGTGACTTAGATGAAGATCAGATCAAATTTGACCAGAAATCCAAGTAATTCCGAAGGGTTCACATACTTTTTCTTGCCATCTGGTTCAATAATAATGTTGTATTATACAATACAAATTTAAATATATATATATAAAGTTGGTCATCCATTTTAGACAATAAAAAAATGAAACAATTAAAGAGTACAGCCAGTTCCGCAGTCATTTGCTCACATTATGAATCTATTCATTGTATTTGACAAACTGAGGCTAAAACTTTTAAGTTAAAGGCTGGAGGTGAATCCTCATTAAGAAGCTATCCCTGCCTTTCAAAAAAAGAGTTCACCACATAAACCTTGACCTTTGTTCTCTGGGAAGATAAATCATCTACACTGCTGACTTACACAGAACAATACCCTTCCCGCAAACAAAAGCAAAGCCGCTTAAAAGCAAGAAGAATAAAAATTATATCTCACCTCCTCATCACAAAATATTTTACCTTGAATTTTGTTTCGCAGTGATCATGTGACGCACTTTCCTTTCCTCTCTACTACGCACCCCGCCGCCCCCATCCCCAAACGTATCCCCCTATTCCTATTTTTTCCTCAAACATGCCATGTGTTATCATTTTATTTCCCACTCTGCTGCTGCTGTGGATATGGTCCCAGCCCGGCCCGGCCCGCCCGTATTTTAAAATGTGTGACATTGCCTCAGAGGGAGCATGAGAACGGAGCTTCCTCAATAGCGGGGTTCCCATACCCGGCCCGTAACCATGGAAGCAGATGCCTGCCCTCCCGGCCCTCCTTACCTCCTGGCAGCCGCGGGCTTTGAGCTGCTCCGGCACTGAAAAGAAGGGCCCGCCTGGCTTTCTCCTCGCCCTGACCGAACTTGCACCGCTCCTCAAAAGGAGCCATTGAACAGGTCACTGGTCTAGACTTGTCTGCACGGTCCAGGGAGCAGCCTTGATGTAACCCTTGCTCTCCCCTCACTCTTTCTCTCTCCTCTCCTTCCACTCTGCCTGCCACACCAGCCGCCGAGCGACTGCAGACTGTGGAAGGGTGGCGGGGGGGGACATCGGAGACGTGGATTTGAAAAGGAGCCCGTCCGATTTTACCATTGTGCCTTTTCATTCATCGATCGAATGAATATCGAACCTTCTGTCCGTGCATGTGTGAAACAGATAGCTTAGCAAGCATTTTTTTCTGCTCAGGTCTGGTTCGTGTTGTGGGCCAGATCAGTGTTTCTTTTTCCGTTTTCTCTTATAAGACAAATTTTCCTTTCAATCTCTTTTTACTGATGCTCCAACAGAACCATTATTCAATCATTGACCAATCTTATTTTAGCTTGTTATAACTGATTTAGATAATAGCGGTTATCTAATAATTTCAGTACAACTCACTGGTATAATTTGTCCTCCACTATATCTATTGATCTTGTCAAATTTTGATATTGTGATTTTAAAGCATTCCCCCACCATTAATTTAGATGAATAATTATGAATCCATGGTAAATAAAATGACTCATTAGCATCAGTTATTATCACTATGATGAAGTACAGAGAAATAGCTGGAATTGTATGTAGTTACAAAAAATATTTTAGTTTTAAAAATATATATATTTTTATGTCCTCAGTATTCATTAAAACATCATCATTTCTGAAAATATTTCTAACTTCACATTTTTACTCTTTAGCTTGTTTTCAAAATGGTCACATCAATTTAAAGTGATATTGTATCTCCTTTTCCTCCTTCATATTTTAAAAAGGTGAGTAAGTTAATGATTGCATATTCATACTCTGCCTATGAAGATTTTTTATTATACTTTGTTTAATGATGTTTTATAAGTATTAATTGTTGGCATCATAAAAAATGTGGAAACAACGCTTAAATAATAACTATTTCAGCTTTCCGCAATCAACAGTAAATCACAAATGGCAGTCTATCCCAACATAAAAGCCCAGACTAAAACAACAAGATAATGATGGTTTCAACACAAACAAAATTACATCTGACATTTATGTAGTTTGTGTTTTCAGTTAGACTAACCTCCTGCTGTTTATGTGTGTGTTTGTGTTTGTGTTTGTGTTTGTGTCTGTGTCTGTGTCTGTGTCTGTGTCTGTGTCTGTGTGTCTGTGTGTCTGTGTGTGTGTGTGTGTGTGTGTGTGTGTGTGTGTGTGTGTGTGTGTGTGTGTGTGTGTGTGTGTGTGTGTGTGTGTGTGTGTGTGTGTGTGTGTGTGTGTGTGTGTGTGTGTGTGTGTGTGTGTGTGCATTAGGTGGATTAGCTCTCCCAAACTCACCAATAGCCTTAGCAAAAGAGTGAGAAGATCAATGTCAACATTTCACCGTTGCTCACTTGAGGATGTGTTCACAATGATCTGAAGCCCGTCAGCACAAGCTCTGCTTGCACATGTACTACATTTTTGCCACGACTTTTTACCTCTTATTTTTGACTCACCAATGAGTTTGCAGTAAAATGTAAAAAGTAGGAATAGACATCTAGGCAAGAAAAATTATTGTAAAAGTGTGACTAGGGCCTCCACAAAACCTCCACACATTCACATACAGTATATGCGCATACGCACACGCACACAAACGCACACACATCTTTATTTTTACTCTTTTTGTTCTTCTTCTTCTTATTAATATTATTTATCCTGATGCCTAGTCACTTTACCCTGTCTTCATGTACATACCTACCTCAAATACCTCGTACACCTGCACAGTGATCTGATACTGGTAGTCCCTGTATATAGCTCCACAGTGATCTGGTACGGGTAACTCCTGTATATAGCTCCACAGTGATCTGGTACTGGTACTCCCTGTATATAGCTCCACAGTGATCTGGTACTCGTACTCCCTGTATATAGCTCCACAGTGATCTGGTACTGGTACTCCCTGTATATAGCTCCACAGTGATCTGGTACTGGTACTCCCTGTATCTAGCTCCACAGTGATCTGGTACTGGTAGTCCCTGTATATAGCTCCACAGTGATCTGGTACTGGTAACTCCTGTATATAGCTCCACAGTGATCTGGTACTCGTACTCCCTGTATATAGCTCCACAGTGATCTGGTACTCGTACTCCCTGTATATAGCTCCACAGTGATCTGGTACTGGTACTCCCTGTATATAGCTCCACAGTGATCTGGTACTGGTACTCCCTGTATATGGCTCCACAGTGATCTGGTACTGTTACTCCCTGTATATAGCTCCACCGTGATCTGGTACTGGTAGTCCCTGTAAATAGCTCCACGGTGATCTGGTACTGGTAATTCCTGTATATAGCTCCACAGTGATCTGGTTCTGGTACTCCCTGTATCTAGCTCCACAGTGATCTGGTACTGGTACTCCCTGTATATAGCTCCACAGTGATCTGGTACTGGTACTCCCTGTATATAGCTCCACAGTGATCTGGTACTGGTACTCCCTGTATATAGCTCCACAGTGATCTGGTACTGGTACTCCCTGTATATAGCTCCACAGTGATCTGTTACTGGTAACTCCTTTATATAGCTCCACAGTGATCTGGTACTGGTACTCCCTGTATATGGCTCCACAGTGATCTGGTACTGGTACTCCCTGTATATAGCTCCACAGTGATCTGGTACAGGTAACTCCTGTATAAGGCTCCACAGTGATCTGGTACTGGTAATTATTGTATATAGCTCCATTCTTGTGTATTTTATTTTACTGCTCATGTTACAATTTGATTTATTTTTAGATCTAAATTGTTTAAAAATATTGGTTATTGATTTGTTTTCCTTAATTAATCAGTGACTTATTTTACATAGATTTTTGTTTAGAAGCGAATGTGCAACAAAAATATAGATATTTTGCTATGTGAATATAATTGAGGACATTTATTGAGAAGTTCCTATTCCATTTACTCTATTGTCTTGAATATATTGGTATGCTACGCACGTTGTCAGGGCTACAACTAAATACGTATGTAAATGTAACGTATTTTTTAATGCAGAGTTAAACATACGACCCATGTCTATTGTCACTGGTAATGATGGCTTATTTTACACCACAAAATGTGATTACAATATAACATTGAAAAATCTAATTCAGGAGAGAAAACTTGCTAAACATAATTATGTTGATTTTTGTAGTTCTAAATTCTAGAGCCTTGCAATGAGAAGCAGCTATCTACTGCTGTCCATTTGACATGTTGCTATGGAGGAGGTGGAGGCAGGGCATAAGCGGGACAAAACGGGGCAGAAAATGAGCAAATTCAAAGGCAGAAGAAGGAAAATAATGTGTGGAGTGAGAAGACAAAGGCATTGTGTCCTCAGGATCCCTAAAACAATCAAGGCCTCCATAATGAACACTAGCCTGCCTTGAAACACATTGCTACTGCTGCTGCCACCACTTCTACTGCTGCCACAGCCCACATCCACCACAGAGCAACACACAGTAAAGGAAACAGTGCATAAACACACAACCACATCACTTTAACAGACAGACTGAGAGGGCTGGTGTTGGGGTTATACCACAGAGATAGAAAAGAGAACAGATGCACTTCCTAAGCACTTTGTTCTGAGCTACAGAAAAAAACACATACAGGCAATTATGTGAAACCTGGGTGAACATAAGCATCTAAATGCATATGATGAATACATGTAAATTGCTAAGACGGCATGTTGTGGCAAGGAATAAATGGAATGGTAGATTGTGGGTAAAATGGACTAATAGATTAGTATAATTGAAAACTTGAATCAAAATACAAACGACAGAGTGCATACAACTATGACAATGGATTTAAAATATTAACATATAAATACACCATACTGACATGTACACATAACATCCATTTAAGTATGATTTTAAATGTTTAGTTCAAATGTTTTTGGAAGCTGAGTTTAAGAAATTATTTTATTTGAAGCCAACCTTTTGTATTTCTGTAATATTAATAATGTGATAATAATCTAGGCTACATTAGATATTATATAGTATTATAAACTCACATTGAATTGATTATTATGAATTAGTTGCAAATAATACCAATCAAAATAAAACAATTTAACCATTGTTTCTGTTACTTTTATGATTCAACTTGTGTGAAAACTAAACATCAGGTTATAAATTCATCAAAGTAGGTATTTCTTGGTCAAATAAAACCCCTTCAATATTCAGTATATGACCTTCAGTCTGTAGGATAATTGCGGTTTGTGAGAATTTATAACCAAAAACTAGTTTGACTTTTATATGAAAATGTATGAATGTAAATAATAGATTTTTAACAAAGAAGTTGTACTTTGCTAATTCAATTTAACTGCTTGAAATAAAGCAAATGACATGCCTTATATGAGAGCATAACAACGTATGAACAATTTAAGTCTGAAGGGTGAAAGAGTGAGTTGTGAGAGATATGGTGAGACATCTGAGGAGACAAATGTGTATTGAAGTCTAAAGAAACTAAAAGGGAGAGTGGGGTGAAGATAGGGAGGTAGATAAGTGTGTGACTGGGGCTCATTGGCCAGGAGAGGACATAAGGACTGCCACACAGACAGTGCCCCTTCGGTGGGAACAATAGCCACCGAAGGGGCACTGGGTCACAGAGCGAGGAGGGTTCGAGTTTAAACCTCTCTGTGAAGATATGTGCCGCACCGACACGGAAAGACTGACAAAATCAGCCACTGTGTAGGGCAACATGAAGACAGGCACACTCAAACATGCTGGCACACACACATAAAACCCAATGATAAAATACAGAAAATACGTTATCTTGCATTCGTTATAGTAATATTAATAACATTGAATTCAGTTATTCTAAAAGCAATTCATGTATTATATTTACTCTCTGCAGTCTCAGTCTATTTAATGCATGGGATCTGCATGGGATAAAGTACTGCCATAATATAAAATATACCATTTTGTATAGAATTAAACGCTATGAGTATCTTCTCCTAAAATAGTCAAGCCACAGCAAGTGCTGGAACAAATCAGTCATGTCATCATGATAAGACACAATTCAGTTCAATACAATTTTCAACTTAACCTTGGCCACCACTTATATTGAAAAGCTGAGCAGAATTAAAGCAAGCTTTCAGCATTGGACCAAGCGGGTCCAGCCTGATATTGCACATATTGTAAACCATCCATCACATTTGGCTCCTCACATTTGAATGACAGCAGAACAGAAATCGATTAAAAGGTAACGAGACATATTTTGATTTCCTCGGTGCAAGTCACTGTCTCGGGCCCTGTTACAACCCCCCCCCCCCCCCCACCTGCTATCCTCATCAACAAGCCCATCTCTGATGGTCAGCCTGGCCCGTGACCTGAACGCAAACAAGCAGCTCCGTCACCATGGCCCTGCCTAGAGACAGCAGCAGCATCAGCAAACTACACACTACAATACAATCTAGTGACGCAATGTCAGAGCAGCAGAGAGGTGACCCAAGGATCCTAGCACAGAGCCATTACACATCGTTAAGAGCAGAGAATGTCAATGAGCCACAAGGGAAACTTTAGACATTTTCAAAACTTGGAGAAATGCACAGTCCATTCAGTTGTCAGATAGATAACTCTGTCTGTCCCCTACGTTTTGGTCGTGTCTAGACCATTCTTGCCTTTTTGAACGGCGATTGGATGGGCAGCATACCATGTGACTCATAAGCTAACATGTGACATCTCTGCGTTGAAGTTTTGATCCCGGTACTGTGTGCTTTGGGGAGGGGACGCACACTGACACTGTTGCTTTCCACCACCATTCCACGTATTATGGCACATACACGCCCCCCACCCCCACCCCACACACACACTAGTTTAACACCGACACTGTCGCTCTCAATCCCTCTTCCCCTCTCAAACACCCACAAAGGCTTGTCACACCCTCTCTCAGGTCAAGCCCACAGGCACCCACACAAAGCATTGAGTGCATCATAATCTCCCCATCCTACGTAGTTAGGGCCCTCCAACACTAGCCTAAGGCATGCAGGCAGTCAGGCAACAGCAGAAAACATCATTAGTAATCTGGCTCTTGATGGTTGCCCAAAATTACCACAACATTTAAAAGTTCATTTAAAAAGAGAATCACACAAGCTGACAAATTACATTTAAATGGTTCATTTGAAAGCAAATAACATGAGCTGACATTGTCATATGAGTACATTTCCCTAAAATCCACAACTCTGCCAGAATACTGTATTACACACATACCATATTTGGCAGTGCTCAGAAATGTTTTCTATAATTTTATTGTTAACAAATTCTGGAGTTGACTGCAAAATAAAACATTTGTAACGACTCTCTCACAAACACAGAAGCTAGGATAATGACTGCGGTACATTGGTACAGTTGTGTAATACATACAAACACAGAAAAGCCTCTCATTTCAACAAATTTAGATTGACAAATTAAACTGATATAACTCATGTATATCATTTGTAAGAGGATAGGATAAGCAGTAGACTACTTTAGGATACAGAACCTATGCACCGTGTGAGAGATAATCACAAAAGCAGTTTGAAAGCCAGCCATACCCTGCTTGTCACCACAGAAAAACACTAGCTTTAGAAGATGCTGTTGTTGCCTCAGAACAAAGAAGCCAGTCCCATTACCACAACTCAGAAGGCCCTTTAATTAGGTGGAAAGCATCAAATCCTCCCTATTCACAGAGAAGAGGACACTTGTGGTGGTGGAGTGGATTGTCAGTGAAAGACACTCGTCCTCATAACGCCACCGAAGGAGCGTCCCTCTCACTAAGACACACACACCGCGCCGCCTTACAAATAGCCTGTGTGTGTTAACAAGCCCGCTTGTCCTGCTCAATTGTTGTTTAAATTAGGCCTAATGGAGAAACAAAACAGCAGCACACAGTCATTTAGGAGAGTGGTTGCTCTTTTAGTGATCACCACACTATGGTGTATTTTACCTAATGCACTACACATCACTGCTAATGAGCTGATGACAGTCTTGAAAATGTCATAAAGAAAACGGTAAATATCAAGATCAAAATGATATGATTAAATGGTATACGGTCAGGGAACTGTATACTCCCATATTACTATATACATCTGGCTAAATAAACATGCAAATTAACTAAATATATATTTCCCCCCAAAAATCTAAAAATAATATTACAATTTCATGGAAAAATTACACATGATTTATCAGCCTATAGATTTCCGAAGGCAACACAAGGCAAACCATTTTCTCTCATTTTCTGAGCAGCCATAATTACTAAAACCTATATAATTTATGTAAACATGTTTTTAAATTAAGTTTCTCAGATGAAAAATAAATCAAAGTTATGTAAAAATGTGTGATTATTCTTTAATATGGAAAGATGATTTTGTTTGACACGTGGGGGGAATAGACTGCCAATTAATGTTTGAATGAAGAACATTTCTTTCAATGTGTGATTCCATATTTTTTAAATAATGAGCTATTAATTATTTTAAAGAAACAAATAAGTATATCTCTTTTTAAAATGTTTAAAATATGTAAGTGCACAAACATAGCACCCTGTCTGTATTTAACAATTTTGCAACACAGAGTAATATTAGCAGCCGATCGGGTGATAGCATTTAATCCTGTAGGACAAAAAACAGCATATCCACTGAGAAAAATCTCATTATGGAACCTTGCTGATATAGTTCAGTCTGGAGATGATTTGACTTTGTATGACAGGAACACATACAAGGAAATGCAATGTATTAAATGTATTAAAGATGGAGGTCCTGAAATATGATTTAAATTCACATATAATAATACAAGGAGATAATCTAAAATGCAAATAAAAACACACTCTTTTGTTTACGAATTACCATGGAATAGAATTAAAGAACATTTGAGGTTATACATTGTGACTCATTCATCTTTAGTCAGCCACAGTACGTTTTGGCAAGAAGCCTAGGATATTGAATGACCTTTTACACATAAAATATTGATTAACCAAACTGAGTGCAATACACAATTTAAACAAATACAATAACTAAAATGAATAATGCAAAATCTGAACAAATGTCAAATTCAATTGATCTATAAGAGAAAAAAAAGAAAGAACTTTGAAATTGGTCAGTATTTAATTGAGTAATATTGTTGGGTATTAAGGCAGAAAAAACTGACTAGGTGGCTTAACAGTGAAAACTTTAAACCAATCAAAATGTAAATTGAAATGAAGGCCTCTTAGGATAGGAAAATACATCCGCTTAGTCAAGGAGAATCATGGTCATAGAGCCATACTAACAGTTTGGCTGATCAACACACGAAAGAGAGAGCGTAAGGAGGGGAAAGGATACGAAATGACAGAAGAGGACGAATCTTGGGGCATGACTATCTGTCTACTGTATATTCATGTGTACCTAATTGTGCAAGTGTGTGTACATTATGAGAACGAGTTTCAGTGTCTGTTGGTGAGAGTGTGTGTGCGCGCACATATGTGTGTGAATGTATGAGTTTGAGTGTGTGTGAGTTCCAGAATGTGTGTGAGTGTGAGTGTGTATAGTGCTGTTGGAATGTGCTTTCCTTTCAGCTCTCTCCTGGTCCGGGAGCCAAAGGCCGCCAGCGGCATTAAAGCTGGAATCCGTAGTGGTGAAACTGCCACGTCCGTTTGCGATATTACACCAACAAAGACATTACTTCAAACAACGAGCACTGTTTACTTTTCTTCTGATTGCACATCAGTGCATGAGTGATAGAACAGCAGAGGAGATTAGGCTTGGCCGGTATACCGTATACCGGGGTATTTGGAAATAGCCACAGGATGGTTTTCCAATACCGTCAATACCTTTGAAACATTTTATTTTTTTCGTTTTTCAATATATTTTAATATATTTGTAGCTACTTTTTAAGTAAATTCATACAGTGAGCTTGTGCAATACATTAGGAGATAAAGCAGATTGCGTTCTTCATTTCACCTGTCACATTATTTTACATTATGAAGCTTACTGTAGTTCCCCAAAACAGTCGAGCCAGTCACATGTTTGTTTGTAAATAGCAAAACGGGAGAAAGCGGGAGCAGGTGAGTCTAGCTGTCTATTGACAGGGTCACGTTTTATATTGAAAGTCAGTGTTTTTCTGCTTCAATAGAGTGATCAGGGACGAGCGACTATAGTTTTCCTTCACAGAAAATAAATTAGTGCCACAATCTGCAGAAAATAGCTTCATTGTCATCCGATGACAACAGAAGTGCAACACTATTTGGCTGGCAGCCACACAACTAAATGAAAAAGCAAGGTATTGTTTTGTAAAAAAACGATGCATGGCCATCAAATTTCTAATGTTTATCATAGAAAGAATGTAACCAGCTACATTTCCTAATGTTTTGCTTAAAGTCAATCTTGCATTTTACATGAGAAAAGTAGGCAGGGTACATGAAGAAAAAAACAGGGAAAAGTAGGCAGGCTACATAAAGAAAAGAACCAGGGAAAAGTAGGCAGGCTACATAAAGAAAAGAACCAAAGAAAAGTAGGCAGGCTACATAAAGAAAAGAACCAGGGAAATGTAGGCAGGCTACATAAAGAAAGGAACCAGAGAAAAGTAGGCAGGCTACATAAAGAAAAGAACCAGGGAAAAGTAGGCAGGCTACATAAAGAAAAGAACCAGAGAAAAGTAGGCAGGCTACATAAAGAAAAGAACCAGGGAAAAGTAGGCAGGCTACATAAAGAAAAGAACCAGGGAAAAGTAGGCAGGCTACATAAAGAAAGGAACCAGGGAAAAGTATGCAGGCTACATAAAGAAAAGAACCAGGGAAAAGTAGGCAGGCTACATAAAGAAAGGAACCAGAGAAAAGTAGGCAGGCTACATAAAGAAAAGAACCAGGGAAAAGTAGGCAGGCTACATAAAGAAAAGAACCAGAGAAAAGTAGGCAGGCTACATAAAGAAAAGAACCAGGGAAAAGTAGGCAGGCTACATAAAGAAAAGAACCAGAGAAAAGTAGGTAGGCTACATAAAGAAAAGAACCAGGGAAAAGTAGGCAGGCTACATAAAGAAAGGAACCAGGGAAAAGTAGGCAGGCTACATAAAGAAAAGAACCAGGGAAAAGTAGGCAGGCTACATAAAGAAAAGAACCAGGGAAAAGTAGGCAGGCTACATAAAGAAAAGAACCAGGGAAAAGTAGGCAGGCTACATAAAGAAAAGAACCAGGGAAAAGTAGGCAGGCTACATAAAGAAAAGAACCAGGGAAAAGTAGGCAGGCAACTGAAGCACAACATTTGTTTGAGCTGAAATTCAAATGAGAAGCATTTTAGATCTGTGTTTACAAAACACAGCAAGATTATTATTATTATTATACCTATTTATGTATAACTTTATGAGCTGTATTGCCTGTCTTTGCAATTTTCGTTTGCTCTCGTTAGCATATTTAGCTAGCAGTCTCCATGGAAATGTACTATTACTTGTGCTCATTTTGTTTGCATTCTGGTAATAGACACCCAATGGCCATTTTCGCATACTTTGTGTGCGCCACCTTGTGTTCTAAATCGGTAATACCGTAAATCCCGGTGTGAGAGAAGGACGGTATGAGGAAATAAAAATCTGGATACGCCCCAACCCTAGAGTAGATTAAAACATAGTTTTATTGATGCTCAAGCTCCTCTCCAGGTTTTAAGAAACAAAACAAAAACAATAACAAATGTGCCTGTGGCGGTCAGTGGCACTGTTTCCCCTAATGCAGTTCTCAGCTTTAAGCCAGCACTGGCTGCCATTCATTACCACATCAAGTTAATGTGAGAACCTACCCCACATTTCCATATGAATGCTTAAGAAAACCACAGGATCCCTAGAACAAGGAGGCGACTGCAAGGAGGGAAAACACACATTTTCTCCCCTGGATAATACATAGCTCACAGACCCCCTGCACCTCCCCAGCTCTCAGATCATGTGGATGACCCTGCCATATGCACGTCGTAAACAGCAAACACAGGCACACACACACGGACAGCCGTGTGTGCACTCTCACACACAAAGGTCAACCCATTGTCAGCACAGCAGCTTGTGAATCAAAACACTAATGCATATGCACGTGTAGACTCATACACACACCCTTAGAATTCCGCCCAAGCTGCACCCCAGCACCTCAGTAACAGAGTTCATCTAGACAAAGAGTGGAGCCAGAGTGACTCTACAGCGAGGAGCAGTAAGCAGCACTGCGACAACGCTAGTGACTCACACTGATATTTCAAACTGTCACACATGCCGGATAGACACAAACAAACCAAGAAAAAAACACAACACCTTTGTTCTCACATATGTATACAAAAAAAATGATTACGGACATACACTTGCAATAATGAATACATTCACAAACTTGGACTGGCCATAAGAAACGTGTGGTGATGTACATAGCTCCTCTATGCAGACACAAGAGAGATTAGCCTGCATGGTTTATGGCCACCACAGAGCACAGTGCAGAGCCACCGCCAGCCTACCTCCACCACTGGATCAGACCGCACAGTAAGAGTAGAACATCACAAAAACACAGACACACACCACCTGATGTAGTGGACGATTAATCCTGGCTGGGAGGCTTATTTTAAGTTAAACTTCACAGTATCTAAAAGAACAAAAGAAAAAACTAATTTATTCAGGTCATCAACCACATTAAAGCTTGTGTGGAAACGACGACACTGTGCTCTCCTTGTCTGATGGAGGGGCTGTAGCGCAAGCCGCAAGCTGGCCTGTACGGCAGTAATCATAAACAATCAACACAGCGCAAAGCAGGCGGCACTCCACTATGATAATATCGCCGCGTGATTTGGTTAAAAACAAGCTGGGCGCTAGCTAATTGCATTCATATAAAACGGTAAATACTTGGCTGCGCTGAGCGCTTGGCGGGTGTGAAGCTCTCCTCCTCCATCTCTGTTATTTTTCTCTCTCACATCAGTGTTTTCCTGAGGAGGACTCAGAGCAGACCAGGCTTCAACCCACACGTGCCTAAATCCCACGCACGCGCGCGCGAGAGAGTATCAGAAATATTTGTTGTTGTGCATCGTTGGCACACAGTGAGCGTTGTGTGTGTTTTCTATTTAGAAGGAGCCAATCAGGAGGCCAGGATATAGGCTCCTCATCCAGGGAGGACAGACAGCCTCCTTTCCTCTGGTGGTGGAGACACTGGTGTAGTGTGTCACTGATGGTAGGCTTTGTTACTTTGGTCCCAGCTCTCTTAGGTCCCCCCGTGTGGTTCTGGGATTTTTGCTCACCGTTCTTGGGATCATTTTGACCCCACAGGGTGAGATCTTTCATGGAGCCCCAGATCGAGGGAGATTATCAGTGGTCTTGTATGTCTTCCATTTCCTAATAATTGCTCCCACAGCTGATTTCTTCAAACCAAGCTGCTTACCTATTGCAGATTCAGTCTTCCCAGCCTGGTGCAGTTCTACAATTTTGTTTCTGGTTTCTTTTGACAGCTCTTTGGTCTTGGCCATAGTGGAGTTTGGAGTGTGACTGTTTGAGGTTGTGGATGGTTGTCTTTTATACTGATAACAAGTTCAAACAGGTGCCATTAATACAGGTAACGAGTGGAGGACAGAGGAGCCTCTTAAAGAAGAAGTTACAGGTCTGTGAGAGCCAGAAATCATGCTTGTTTGTAGGTGACCAAATAGTTATTTTACACCATCATTTGCAAATAAATTCATTAAAAATCCTACAATGTGATTTTCTGGATTTTTTTTTCTCATTTTGTCTGTCATAGTTGAAGTGTACCTATGATGAGAATTATACAGGCCTCTCTCATCTTTTTAAGTGGGAGAACTTGCCCAATTGGTGGCTAAATAAAAATGCTTTTTTTGCCCCACTGTATGTAGATTTATTGAATCACCAGTCAGGAGGTTAAAGCTTGGTCACAAATGGGTCTTCCAAATGGACAATGACCCCAAGCATACTTTCAAAGTTGTGGAAAATGGCACCAGGACAACAAAGTCAAGGTATTGGAGTGGCCATCACAAAGCCCTGACCTCAATCATATAGAACATTTGTGGGCAGAACTGAAAAAGCCTGTGCGAGCAAGGAGGACTACAAACCTGACTCAGTTACAAATGATGTCAATTAGCCTATCAGAAGACTCAGTTACACCAGCTCTGTCAGGAGGAATGGGCCAAAATTCACCCAACTTATTGTGGGAAGCTTGTGGAATGCTTCCCTAAGCATTTCACCTAAGTTTAATATTTTAAATGCAATGCTACTAAATACTAATTGAGTGTATGTAAACTTCTGACCCACTGGGAAGGTAATACAATTAATAAAAGCTGAAGAAATTATTCCCTACTGTTATTTAGACATTTCACAATCTTTAAATAAAGTGGTGATCCTTACTGACCTAAGACAGGGAATTTTTACTAGGATTAAATGTCAGGAATTGTGGAAAAAAATGAGTTTAAATGTATTTGGCTAAGGTGTATGTAAACTTCCGACTTCAACTGTATTTTCAGGTCTCTCCAGAGATGTTTGATCGGGTTCAAATCCTATCTCTGGACATTCAGAGACTCCTGCATTGTCTTGACTGTGCTTACGGTCATTGGAAGGTGAACACCAGTCTGAGGTCCTGAGCGCTCTGGAGCAGGTTTTCATCAAGGATCTCTTTGTACTTTGCTCCATTCATCTTTCCCTCGATCCCTACGAGTCTCCCAGTCACTGCCGCTGACAAACATCCCCTCTTCATGATGCTGCCACCACCATGCTTTACCGTAGGGATGGTGCCAGGTGTCCTCCAGACATGATGCTTGGCATTCAGCCAAAGAGTTCAATCTTGGTTACATCAGACCATAGAATCTTGTTTTTCATGGTCAGACAGTCCTTTAGGGCTCAAGCGGGCTCTCATGTGCCTTTTACTGAAGAGTGGCTTCAGTCTGGCCACTCTACCATAAAGGTCTGATTGGTGGAGTGCTGCAGAGATGGTTGTCCCCCTGGAAGGTTCTCCCCTCTCCAAAGAGGAACTCTGGAGCTCGGTAGGAGTAGCCATCGGGTTCTTGGTCAGGTCACTGACCAAGGCCCTTCTCCCCCTATTGCTCAGTTTGTCCGTGCAGCCAGCTCTCGCAAGAGTCTTGGTGGTTCCAAACTTCATCCATTTAAGAATGATGGGGGACACTGTGTTCTTGGGGACCTTCAATGTTGAAGAAATGTTTTGGTACCCTTCCGCAGATCTGTGCCTCAACACAATCCTGTCTCAGCACTCTATGGATAATTCCTTCGACCTCATGGCTTGCTTTTTGCTCTGATATGCGCTGTCAACTGTGGGACCTTATATAGACAGGTGTGTGCCTTTCCAAATCATGTCCAATCAATTGAATTTACCACAGGTGGACTGCAATCAAGTTGATGATCAATGGAAACAAGATGCACCTGAGCTCAATGTTGAGTCTCATAGCAAAGGGTCTGAATACTTATCTGTTTTTTATTTTATAGAAATTCGCAAAAAAAAGTTTTCCCTTTGTCAGTATGGGATACTGTGTGTAGATTGATGAGGAAAAACATTTCTTTAATCCATTTTTGAAAAAGGCTGTAATGTAACAAAATGTGGAAAAAGTTTAGGGTCTGAATACTTTCCGAATGCACTGTACACTGCAATTATGACAACTTCTGGAGAATGTGTTCCAACCTATAGGAGTTCTTTCAGCATGAACTAACATGTCCACCCAATCAAAGGATCAGAGAAAGCATAAGCTACAGCCAGCCAGCAATGGAGTGCATAAAATGTGGTGAGTAGTTGACTCAAAGAGAAAGACAGACACTTGTTGAACAGTTTTGAACAAATTAATTTCTTCAAAAATGAAGGAGAAGCAAGAGAGAGAGATATTTAGTTGTATTTTTCTCACTTTCACTTTGAATTAGCTAGCGAATGCAGCTAGTTTAGCCTACTCAAACACCCCACTCAAACAGAGGGAGATGCTATGTTATCTAGCCGGCTATGGCCATCAAACTGGAAGTCTTCCAAGTCAAAGAAAGCTTTGATTGTATTCATTTATTTGCACCTGGGAATGCCGTTGTAACTGCTAAATTGCTTGCTGTAGACTGTACATAGTACTGCATGATTGTACCGGGTTTACTAATGCTTTATTTCTAGGAGCTATGTTGACTATGACGTTAATATGGTGACAGCCATGTAGGTTGTGTGAAGCGGTTAGCGGTTATGATATGGAGGTTTGGCTTGGAAAGGTTTTTTTGTCTGGTCACAGACATCATGTGTGTTGTACACTGAAGTCCACAAGTGAAGGGAAAATGTGAGCGGAGGAGAGCACATAGATGTGAGAATTAACTGTGCTTAAGTGTAATCAGCGGTGTATTAATTTAGCAGATTCTGTTGAAAAATGTTTCTTAAAGGAAGTAAACAGAACGAAACGGGAATAAACGTACCTGAATTTGTCCAATCGAAACTTTTGTTTGCAACTGTAAATCAAATCAAATTTTATTTGTCACATCTCTCCGAATACAACAGATACCTTACCGTGAGAAGCTTACTTCCTTACTTACATACTTAAACCAACAATGCAGTTTCTAAATAAACTAAAGTAAAAAACAACAACAAGTAACACAAGAAATGTACATGCTGTAACAATAATGAGGCTATATACAGGGGGTACCGGTACAGAGTCAATATGCGGGGCTACAGGTTAGTTGAGGTAATTGGTAAAGTGACTATGCACAGATGATAAACAGCGAGTAGAAGCAGTGTAAAATCAAGGGAGGGGGGGGGGGGGGTCAATGTAAATAGTCCAGGTGGCCATATGACCAATTGTTCAGCATTCTACGGCTTTGGGGGAGAAGCTGTTAAGGAGCCTTTTTGCTCCTAGACTTGGCGCTCCGGTACCGCTTGCTGTGCGGTAGCAGAGAGAACAGCCTATGACTAAGGTGACTGGAGTTGTAGACAATTTTTAGGGCCTTCCTCTGACACCGCCTAGTATATAGGTCCTGGATGGCAGGAAGCTTGGACCCAGTGATGTACTGGCCAATACACACTACCCTCTGCGGCACCTTACGTTCAGATGCCGAGAAGTTGCCATACCAGGCGGTGATGCAACCGGTCAGGATGCTCTCAATGGTGCAGCTGTAGAACCTTTTGAGGATCTAGGGACCCATGCCAAATCTTTTCAGTCTCCTGAGGGGGAAAAGGTGTTGTCGTGCCCTCTTCACGACTGTCTTGATGTGTTTGGATCATGATAGTTTGTTGGTGATGTGGACAACAGGGAACATGAAACTCGACCCGCTCCCATTCAGCCCCGTCGATGTTAATGGGGACTGTTTGACCCTTCTTTTCCAATAGTCCACAATCAGCTCCTTAGTCTTGCTCACATTGAGGGATAGGTTACTGTCCTGGCACCACACTGCCAGGTCTCTGACCTCCTCCCTATAGGCTTTCTCATTATTGTCGTTGATCAGGCCTACCACTGATGTGTTGTTAGCAAACTTAATGATGGTGTAGGAGTTGTGCTTGGCTACACAGTCGTGGGTGAAGAGGAAGTACAGGAGGGGACTAAGCACGCACGCTTGACGGGCCCCAGTGTTGAGGATCAGCGAAGCAGATGTGTTGTTGCTGACCCTTACCACCTGGGGGCGGCCCATCAGGAAGTCCAGGATCCAGTTGCAGAGGGAGGTGTTTAATCCCAGGGTCCTTAGCTTAGTGATGAGCTTCGTGGGTACTATGGTGTTGAATGCTGAGCTGTAGTCAATGAACAACATTCTCACATAGGTGTTCTTTCTGTCCAGGTGGGAAAGGGCAGTGTGGAGTGCGATTGAGATTGCATCATCCATGGATCTGTTGGGGCGGTATGAGAATTGGAGTGGGTCTAGGGTTTCTGGGATTATGGTGTTGATGTGAGTGATGACCAGCCTTTCAAAGCACTTCATGGCTACCGACCTGAGTGCTACAGGGCGGTAATAATTTAGGCAGGTAACCTTCGCTTTCTTGGGCACAGGGACTCTGGTGGTCTGTTTGAAACATGTAGGTATTACAGACTCGGTCAGGGAGAGGTTGAAAATGTCAGTGAAGACACTTGCCAGTTGGTCTGCGCATTCTTTCAGTACACGTCCTGGGAATCCGTCGGGCCCCGCGGCTTTGTGAATGTTCACCTGTTTAAAGGTCTTGCTCACATCGGCGGCGGAGAGCATGATCACACAGTTGTCCGGAACAGTTGGTGCTCTCATAAATGCTTCAGTGTTGCTTGCCTCGAAGCGAGCATAAAAGGCATTTAGCTCGTCTGGTAGGCTCGTGTCACTGGGCAGCTCGCGGATGAATTTCCCTTTGTACTCCGTAATAGTTTTCAAGCCCTGCCACATTCGAGGAGAGTCAGAGCCGGTGTAGTAGGATTCAATCTTAGTCCTTTATTGATGCTTTGCCTACTTTATGGTTCGTCTGAGGGCGTTAGTGTCCTGCTCCTTGAAAGCGGCAGCTCTAGCCTTTAGCTCAGTGTGGATGTTGGCTGTATTGCATGGCTTCTGGTTGGGCTATGTTTGTATGGTCACTCTGGGGACAATGTCGTCGATGCACTTATTGACAAAGCCAGTGACTGAGGTAGTATACTCCTCAATGCCATTGGTTGAATCCCGGAACATATTCCAATCTGTGCTAGCAAAACAGTCGTGTAGCGTAGCATCCGCGTCATCTGACCACTTCCGTATTGAGTGAGTCACTGGTACTTCCTGCTTTAGTTTTTGCTTCTAAGCAGGAATCAGGTGGATATAATTATGGTCAGATTTGCCAAATTGATGTAGAGGAAGTGCTTTGTATGCATCTCTGTGTTTGGAGTAAAGGTGGTCTTGAGTTTTTCTTCTCCTCTGGTTGCACATTCTGGTATAAATTAAAGTCCCTGTCGACTAGGAGTGTTGCTTCTGGATGATCATTTTCTTGTTTGCTTATGGCCTTATACAGCTCGTTGAGTGCGGTCTTAGTGCCAGCATCGGTTTGTGGTGGTAAATAGACGGCTATGAATAATATAGATGAGAACTTTCTTGGTAGATAGTGTGGTCTACAGCTTATCATGGGGTATCCTACCTTAAGCGAGCAATACTTCGAGACTTCTTTAATATTAGACATCGTGCACCAGCAGTTATTGACAAATAGACACACACACCCGACCCTCATCTTACCTGACGTAGCTGATCTGTCCTGTCAATGCACAGAGAAGCCAGCTAGCTCCATATTATCTGTGTCGTTGTTTAGCCACGTCTCAGTGAAACATAAGATATTACAGTTTTTAATGTGCCGTTGGCAGGATATTCTTAATCGTAGATCGTCCAGTTTGTTTTCCAATTATTGCACGTTGAACAATAATACAGAGGGTATTGGTGGTTTACCTACTCGTCTGCAAATTCTTCCCAGGCACCCCGCCCTCCTCCACCTTTTTCTCTATCCTTTCTTCACGCGGATGACGCGGATTTAGGACTTGTCTCGACAAAGCAGAATATCCTTCGCCTCGGACTCATTAAAGAAATCATCCTCTCCAGTTCAAGGTGAGTAATCGCTGTTCTGATGTCTAGAAGATCTTTTCGGTCATAAGACACGTTAGGAGCAACATTATATAAAAAAGGAGTTACAAACAATGCAAAAAAATAAATAAATAACACAGTTGGTTAGGAGCCTGTGAAATAGCATCCATCCCCTCTGACAAATGATTACACCCTAGATCAGCTAGATGCAGGCAAGAGTATGCAAGGCCGTATTCAATGTGTCAGTGTCTGTCACCTTGATTACTTAAATTTCTCTTAACCTGTGCACGTAAGTTTCATTTATAGGCTAGGTTGTAGTAACCTGATGATGGGTATAGGGAGAATTAGTATCATGTATTAGCCTAAACCTGTCGATGCTACATTGAGCCGACTGAATGGAATATGAATGGCAGTCATCCAATGTGCTGTAATAGAAATAAGGATGTGCTCATTAAAAAAAAGTCTTCCCTTAAATGGCACTGACCGCCACTGGTAAACACCTTAATCGGCGTGTATTTGATTTACGCATGATGATAGCACCAGCTGAGCGGGCCAACAACTGAATGTATGTGCCTTAGAAGTAGGTTTCACATACAAACTTCATATGTCCGAATGCCATCAGGTAACCTGATTTCAGATGTGTCCATGTAAACAGGATTATTAGGGAAATCGTTCATTCTGCAAAACATGTAAACGTTTTAATCAAACTATTATATTAATCTGACTATCCACAATAAATCACATTATTGTGTGCACATACTCATTGTGATATTGTTATTTTTCTTTTATGATATTTATATGCTGTAACAAACTGGGAGTCATGCCTTCTATTCTTCTAATTGTTCTTCTGCGACACTCATACACCAGAGGACGCTGGTGGGAGGAGCTATAGGAGGACATGCTCATTGTAATGGCTGGAATAGAATAAATGGAATGGAATCAAACACATTAAAACGTATGATACACAGTGATAAAGTCATATTGGATATTTGGGTCTCTGTCTGATTCCCTTCAGGCCCTCCCTGCCTGGCCAACTGTAGGCCAGTCTCTCTGCTGTATTTACACTGGGGTAATCAAACCGGGATCTCAACCAGATTGGGTGTCTTATCTACAAGGGTGCTCACTCTCGCCTGGATCAAAAAGCTGCCTGTCAGAAATATGAGCCAAGTCTGATAAAATCATCCAGTTTAAACAAACTCAGAGTTCAAATCATGTCAAACCCAATCAAAGGAAAAATACGATCCAACAAAGGCAACAAAAAAGTTGTTTGAAGTCATTTTTTTCTTCTTCTAATCGAGCCATAGAGTTTTGTGGTGAGAGAGTTACAAAACCCAAAAGAGAAAAAGGCCTGTGGTTTTTATCTTCTTGTTTGGATAGTGTCCTGATGGCCCAAACTGTGTGTGTCCTAACTGAGTCATAGAGTAAGTAAGGTCATCCACCGCCTTTCCCCAGCTGTACCAGCTAGACAAACACAGAGAGAACATGACATCATTCCTCTGTCATCCCAAAGATATGCTCAAGGCTTACAGTTCAGCAGGCTACGCACAAGAAAGTGAATGTTAACTCACTATGACAGATCCCTCATACTGTACGCACCATTTCTTCAACCAGCCGTCCCGCCACCGTCCCTCTCAAACAGACCTTGGCAGTCATCACAAGGAGATCGTGTTACTGCTTGGTCTGGGGCTTTTGACCCCCTCCCCCTAGCCGCACTCCTGACCCCCCACCACGCCAGACCCCCATATGTCTGGCGACAGAGAGCTTTAGACAGCTCACCCCCGCTGCGGACTGACCGGTCTGGACTGTAAGTGAGCAGCAACCTAGAACAGTCTCTTTTGGTCTCCCTCTTTTCTGCCGTCTGTCTGTCAGTCTGTCTCTAGCTCTCTCTCTGTGGGCCCAGTGACTAGGGCAGATGTTCTGTCTGTCTGTCTCTAGCTCTCTCTCTGTGGGCCCAGTGACTAGGGCAGATGTTCTGTCTGTCTGTCTCGAGCTCTCTCTCTGTGGGCCCAGTGACTAGGGCAGATGTTCTGTCTGTCTGTCTCGAGCTCTCTCTCTGTGGGCCCAGTGACTAGGGCAGATGTTCTGTCTGTCTGTCTCGAGCTCTCTCTCTGTGGGCCCAGTGACTAGGGCAGATGTTCTGTCTGTCTGTCTAGGGCAGATGTTCTGTCTGTCTCTCTCTCTCTGTGGGCCCAGTGACTAGGGCAGATGTTCTGTCTGTCTGTCTCGAGCTCTCTCTCTGTGGGCCCAGTGACTAGGGCAGATGTTCTGTCTGTCTGTCTCGAGCTCTCTCGCTGTGGGCCCAGTGACTAGGGCAGATGTTCTGTCTGTCTGTCTCGAGCTCTCTCTCTGTGGGCCCAGTGACTAGGGCAGATGTTCTGTCTGTCTGTCTCGAGCTCTCTCTCTGAAAGTGAGACCAATCACAGCAGGAGTTTTATTGAACACACACATTTGAACACATGCACGCAGGCCCGCACAGTTAATGTCGTGCTGTTCATGGCGAACACCGGGAAATGATTTGGAAATAGTCTTCTATGACAAACATGCGCTTCCCAATGTTTGAAACTTTGACAGTGAGTTTAGGGCAGGGTTCCCAAACTAATGTGCCAAATTTAGTACACGGGTGGTTTTATTTGCCCCCCTAAGTTCTGAGCAAAAAAAAACCCACCCGGAAACCAGCTGCAAGTGATTTCAATTTTAGAAATCCGTTCCCAAATATTCCCCGACATAATAGAAAGTCACATCTGATAGTATACACATGTCAGCAAGGTTTGAAATTATTATGTCAGTCTACAAATTATTTGTAATTATGTTCCAGAAAACAGAATAAAACACTCATGAAAAAAACATCTAGTTGATGATCCCTGGTTTAGGGTGATTCCTCATGAAACTAGAACTAGAAAAATACTAGGGTTTGTTGGATTTTCATGACATGTAATCCACATAAAAGTGTCCTTTGTAGGAAGAATTGTTGACATATTTCATATTGAAATGAAGTTGGAACATTTGTGACATTTTGTCCTTACCCCATAATTACTCCATAATGTTTCATCTGTAGGTGCTACATAGCATGAATGTGTGTTATATGAAGCACTACAGCTTCCTTTAATATTAGTAGTATTTTGTTTTCTTACATTAATAAAAAACATATTTGGCTAATTTGTCGATATATTATTGAACATAGTATACTCTATGGGTATATCAAAGTTCCAGAGTGGGATCTCTGCTCATTTCAAAAGTATGGCCCATTTTACACAGAGAAATTGGCATAGTAGGCACTGTAACCAATCACAGCCCTCCTTTTACTTGTATCATTGCACATCCTGCAAATAACCAGCATAGGGCGACCATTTAAAAATCAATTTTCACATTCACATTGTTGGTAATGCTTACAAATTGGATCCTAACTGAAAATAGCTGAGATCCCACTCTGGAACTTTGATATGCCCATAGAGTATACTATGTTCAACAATCTATGGAACATATTGCCAAATCAAAAATATAATTTTTTCAATATTTTCAATATTTATAAATTATTCTAAGATCATTGTTATTGAAATAAAAATAATACTCCTATTATAGAGCAAGCGGTAAAGCTTAATATGACACCAATGTTTGCTTTAGCGTCACAAATAAAACATTATGCTGTCATGAATCATAAAGGAGGCCTGAGTAAGGACAAAATGTCACAAATATTCGACATTTAATTATTTATCAATTATACTAGAAGATACAAATGTCAAACATATGGCAACAATACTTCCTCCAAAGCACCCTTTTGATTAAATGTCGTGAGGAATCACCCTTAACATACTATTATAGAAACACTATTTTAGTTCTCCTTAAAGAATGGTGGTCATAACCACTACATAAACATATCATGACCTATATGTTTTTTATTCACTCATCATAAAAGAATGAGGTTTCACCAGGTTTCTGCTTTTTACAGCAAAATATGTCAGGACAGATGGAGGGAAAAAGCGAGGGGAAAACAGCAGTCCTCCATTTGGCCCACCATCTATTCATTGGCTCTTTTATTTCTTTTGGGTGCGTAATCCTTTCACTTTTAATGGCAAATTTAACAGTCCCCAAGGCCCCCGCACCAGACTGGTCAATAGAAAACCAGACAACTAATTACTGCGCACACCACACTCCCTCACTCTCTTCCGTCTTCCCTCTTTCTATCCAGCAGCTGTAAGGTTCATGTACACAGAGCAACAGCCAAGCAGTGTTAGGTTTCCACTCCCCCAATCTTCTTTAAAAGCTTCTAAACCTGTCTCACTACAGCCCTTTAGTCACACATACGCAGAATAACACACATACACACACACCTTCACTTGAAACATTTTAAAATAGTAAATAGATATTTGTCCTGTACCTGATTTGAGTGGAATGTTCACATTTCTCTCGAATTAAAATGGTTCCTAAAATGTATATTCTTAAAATAAACCCGATTTATAGTAGATTTACATTTAGTAAAAATATATGAGGAAGAATCTAAAAAAACAACAGCAAGAATGCTTTCTCCTCTAGCTTTACTAGCACATAATAACCACGTCATTGTCATGTTATGGTAAAGCATTTCATGTGGTAAAGTGTGTCGTTACTGAATAAATAGTTACTACCGTTGTTGTAAATGCTCAACTAAAATATCATCATTATGGGACAAACACTGCTGATTAGATCAGTAGATAACTGGATAATAAAACATTTGTTCAACCAAAAGTATGACAGTAATTTATACGTTAGGGTCATTTCTTTATGGTCTGACATAAGCATGATTTTTTTTGTCAGCAAGAATCAAGAATAATATTTTCTGATTTTGAATTTACAGTCAAAGCACCTTTTCTTTAGAGAACTGTATCCTTTAAAACGTGTACTATTCTAATTGTAACTGTGTAATATTATGTTGGCTCACCTGGTCTGAGTAAATAGCTTGGCTATGATAATACCATAGTGAATATTCAGGCTCTGTGTTAACACAACCCCATGTTGTGTGGTGCTGTGTCTGACTGACTGCTGTCCAAACTACAGCCTTCCTCTCTCTCCCCATCTTCCAGGCTTTGACCATGACCCTACCCTACACCCCAGTGTCTCAGCACTCAGTTGCAGAGTCCCTAATTTGCCAGTGGGGTTTAAAACCTCCCTCAATTAAGGTCACTAGTGTCAGACAATGGGACGAGTTAGCCCCCCGGTGACCTGCATAGGGCAGTCCTTTGTCTTACAGCCAATGTTTGCCTTAGCCTTTTGTGCCTGCATTATCCTCCACCTCTACCCCACCCCCTCTACACACACACACACACACACACACACACACACACACACACACACACACACACACACACACACACACACACACACACACACACACACACACACACACACACACACACACACACACACACACACACACACACACACACACACACACACACACACACACACACACCCAAGATGGAGAGAGAAAATATAATTATAGAAGCCATTTCCAAATATACCCCCTAAGTACGGCACGTCCACTCCTCCCCCTCTCAGTCCCCTCCCACTCACCCCCACCTTTGTCTGTCTGTCTGTATGACTGGCCCATCAAAAGGCTGGCCTGGAGCAGAGGTGGTTAAAATGGTCCAGAGGCTAGTGTCATGTGGCTCACACCAGTCAGCCCAACACAATACTCACAAGCCAATGAAACAAGCCTCCCTTGCAAGCACAGAGGATGAGCTCCTGTCAGAGGAGACAAATTGCCCCATGATCTCTTGACCCTCAAACACAGGGTAACTGCCCGAAATAAACTGCTCTTACACTGATGAAAAACAAAATTGGACAACTTAGTTCTGTCCAATGTAAAATACTGTAAAACTTAAATTAATAGCCCAGGTGTTTATTTGTTTAAATTACTGAACACAACAGGTGCTTATTAGAGACAGGCTTCTATTTGAGCCTAATGTGTTATTTACACACTTTCACATTTCTTTTGTCTTAATATGCCTCCATAAAGAAAAATACAAAAATAACTTTTTCTTGACAGAATAATAATTCTCATCTTTGACTGTGAATGTTCAGCAGCTCACCACTAGAGGGAGATCATCCGATTTCTAGGAGTCTGTACTTCCAAAGTTTTTGACTGTTTTCGTGCTTGCCAGTAAACTAGCAGTTCTCAGCTGTTAGCAGCCAATGTCTAGTAGTTTCTTACTAGTGATAAAAATTGATGATTGACATAATTATTTACAGTCATTACTGAAATATTTAATGTAACAAATCAACACATTAAACAATTCATTTATACCTGGCATTTATTTGAAACGGGCATTTATCTGCTGAAATGTGTGGCATTGCCCGGCTATTAAAAGCGACAGGTGGCGATTTAAGAATCTGCATTTATTTGAAATTTTACAATACGTAAATTGGAAAGCAACCGGCCACAGAAGAAACATCAGCACTTTACATAAATAACGTGTTGGAATCGTTCAAGTTTGGGCAGAGTCTCTTAGTCTGGCCCTAATCTCTTTTATTAGTCGTGAATACATTTATCTATGTAAAGCTGGCTAAATAAAAAAAGGGATACATTTGCTTGAGAATTGGGAATGGTGGTGGGTGGCATTGAGGGAGAAAATACAACCCCCCCTTTCATTCTCTGTTTTGTGTCAGTCAGGACAGCTGGATAAGAAACGGATCAGTGGTGGAGGGACACACAGTCGCCGTGGCAGACATGACATCATTCTCTGTACAACCAACCCGATGGAAACCGGTAGTGGGAGAGCTCTATCCTATGCAGGTCCAACACTACAAACACACATGTGTGTGTCTGCATATGTGCTGAGTGTATTGCATATATTTGATTTGGATGTCCTATCAATTTAATTGACATAGACCTACTAACTGTACCAATTTCTTCCATAAGGAATATGGGCTTGTAACATTTCATATCTGATTTATACAAGGCCAAATCAATGAGTGTGATAATGATATCAACGTTCACATCTGGTCATTTGTTCAAACCCCTTAACTATGGCTCAACATCACGTGCGCCAAAAATGACATAATAAAAATAAAAATCAGTCCATACACAAAATAATTCATAATACATTCAAACCATGGCAACATACAGTACACAACACAAGCCTCTCTTTTTTTCCTGCTGTTCTGAGAAAAGCCGTTTCCTGAATCTGAGTCTTGGTTCCTGTTAGGGTCTCTGGGTTGTGTTTTCATCCTGAATGGTACCTCTGTCAGTCACTTAGCAACTAGCAGTTGGCAGCAGGGTAGCAGTTAATAAAACACTAGAGCTAATTGAGCTTTTCCTTCCATTCCCCACTAACAGCAATGAGACTAATATATAGAATGATGAGAGGCTGAGGGAGGGACACACTGAGTAACCTGTCACAGACAGACATACAGACACGGGCTAAACACCATTATAGATAAACAGATGCCTATCCAAGGCATAGAAAAAGACATGACCTGGTACAGATACAGACAACTTACTTTTACAGAGGATGCAACATAGACACACCTGACATACGCTTAAGGTACAACACAGGTTAATAAGACACTTACCCCAACCGGACACAGGTAAAAGATGTCACCAGATCTCCACCAAAACAGCCAGAAAGAAATCATTCTGGCTTCACAAGTCTGGTGGTTCTTGCCACCGTGTTTCCAGAAATTAGTTGAAGCTACTCTGCTGTATTATAGAAGCACACATCTCCTAGAAGGCACCTATAGTTCAGTTTGTCTCAGGTTACTTTCACACTAAGAATAGCTGGTTGGATGTGATAGATAGCTGGGATTAAAGGAGGACAGATTGAAAGCAGATTGAAAGCAGACAGCCATGTTGCGAGAGAGAGAGAGAAAGAGAGCGAGAGAGAGAAAGAGAGAGAAAGAGAATGAGAGAGAGAGACAGAGAGAGAGAGAGAAGTAGGTGTATGACTGAAGGGCCTGTAATGTGGAGCAGCAGCCACTTCTATCTGCCCAAAATAAAACCACAATGACTTCATCATCAGGCCTCGTTAGGGAAGGTGTGTGATTCTGCTACTTCAGGAGATAGTGACCTACATGCCCAAAATAGAGAACTAGATTCTGTAGAGGACATACTTTGTGTGTATTTATAAAAGTGCTGGGATGACAGACAGTCAATGCCCTTGATATCTTGCCTCTCTTCATATGAACACTTCAAGTTGTGCCCCAGAAAAAGACGTTGGCAGTGACAGCGAGCGGAGCCCAAAATAAAATCATGCTAGCGTTACTCCACGTTTTTTGCTTTCCTTTTCCATGCCGGGGGCCATGTTCTGAAATACCAACATTCGCAGGAGAAAGCAGTACATTAACGCCTGTCAAAACACTTCATTCCTGTGTCACAGGGACATCTGATGGATGGACACTCAGGAAAGAGAGAGGAGGAGAGCAATTGAAATGTCTCTATTCTTTTGAAACTTTTGTGATGAATGTTTACTGTTAATTTCTGATTATTTATTTCATTTTTGTTTATTGCCTATTTCAGTTGTTTTGGCAATGTAAACATACAGTGCATTCGGTAAGTATTCAGACCCCTTGACTTTTTCCACATTTTGTTATGTTACAGCCATATTCGAAAATTGATTAAATTGTGTTTTTTTTGCCTCAATCTATACACGATACCCCATAAATACAAAGGAAAAACATGTTTTTAGAAATGTTTGCCAATTTATAAAAAATAAAAAACAAATATCACATTAACATAAGTATTCTGACCATTTATTCAGTACTTTGTTGAAGCACCTTAGGCAGTGACTACAGCCTCGAGTCTTCTTGGGTATGACGCTACAAGCTTGGCACACCTGTACTCCCATTCTTCTCTGCAGATCCTTTCCTCTGTCAGGTTGAATGGGGAGCGTCGCTGCACAGCTATTTCCAGGTCTCTCCATTCACAGTGGGTTGTGCTGTTCACCACAGTAGTGTACACTCTTAGATGGTGCCATCTAGAACCTTAAAGGGTTCTTTGGCTGTCCCCATAGGAGAACACTTTGAAATAACCCAAAATAGTTCTACCTGGAAACAAAAAGGGTTCTACATGGAACCAAAATAAGCTTCCCTATGGGGACAGCCAAAAATCCTTTTCCGAACCCTTTTTTCTAAAAGAGTGTAGCAGAGAACTCCATCAAGGACGCTAGATATTCTGTGTGTAGGCTAAATAGAGTTGCTGCGAGTAAAAATCGACTGTAATTCTCAGAGCATTGCTAGTACCTATTTCACGTTAAAAAGCCTGTGTCTACATGTGAAATGAGAGGGTTCTTGATAAAGTCTAATGCGATTTCATATAGTCTAATGAGAAGTGAGAAGAACCAACACAATCTGTTTCATAGTTCTAATCAGTCAGACAAATCAGATTGATTGATCCCTTTGAGCGAGGATACAGTAGTTAAGCAATAAGGCACGAGGGGATGTGGTATATGGCCAATATACGACAGCTAAGGGCGTCGTGCCTGGACACAGCCCTTAGCCGTGGTATAGTGGCCATATACCACAAACTCCCAAGGTGCCTTATTACTATTTTAAATTGGTCACCAATGTAATTAGAGCAGTAAAAATAAACGTTTTGTCATACCCATGGTATATGGTTTGATATACCACGGCTGTCAGCCAATCGCATCTGACATTCGGAGAATCAAACCCTGTTATAATCCTGGGAAGTTAAACAATGTCACAGTCAATTTATAAAAATATAATGTATAACAATGAGTATGTTTACATGCATACTAATAATTCGATATTAAACTGATTATGGTAGTAGGCCGAGTATGGAAATATTAATGTAAACACACTTACTCTGCTTATCTTAAAATGGAGTAAGGTCAAAACTGAAGTAAGCATACACCGATTAAAAAACCTGGTTTTCTGAACAAATCTTTCGAATTATTAGAGCATGTAAACAGCTTAATCGGCATTCCAGCAGTGTATTTGATCTTCACATGTGCCAACACCGGTAGTGCAAGCCTCTCTCTTATGAGCAAGTGAAATGAGTTCAGAAAAACTGAAAGTATGTATCTTAGAAAGGTTTCACAGGGGCCTGAGTGCACAGTGGCACTGCATTGCCACTAGAGACCCTGGTTCAAGTCCAGGCTCTGTCACAGCCAGCCGCAACCGGGAGACCAATGGGGCGGTGCACAATTGGTCTAGCGTTGCCTGGGTCAGGGGAGGGTTTGGCCGGCAAGGATGTTCTTGTCCATCGCATACTAGCAACTCCTGTGGTAGGCTGGGTTGAGTGAGCAGTGTGTCAAGAAGTCTGGCTTGGCTGGGTTGAGTTTTGGAGGATCTTGACCTTCGCCTCTCCCGAGTCCATATGGGAGTTGCAGCGATGGGACAAGACTAACTACCAATTTGATACCACGAAAAAGGGGTTAAGAAATCCTTTAATGTCAAAAAAAAGTTCCTCTGAACAAAAAGCCCTATTTTCCTCATAACCAGTTACGAGACGCTACTTCATGAAGACGAACCCCAAACAAACTGCCAACAAGCAGCCTTTCTATTGAAATCAGGATTCATGAGGCATATAGCAGTCCAGAGCCTGACAACGTCAGGATTATGCCTCTGTCTGTGGACAAGCAGTGAACCACACAGTGCACATGGCACACTCTAAATTAGCTCAATGAGCTGCAACACAATTTATTTATTTATTCTGCATTTTGCAGGATGAAATCTCTTGAGATGCACGATCTCATTTTCAAGTGTCCAAATACAATAAAACAAATCAAAACAATACTTAGTAAAAATAATAATATGCCTGTCTAATAATAATAATAATAACAATGAGATTCTAAAACACAAAAAAATTAGGCCTACAACTAATAAGAACTTGTTCAACTACTAATACAAATAATAAAACCAGGGTAATTTCTGCATCAAAATGGGACTTAGGTTGTGGCGCGTGGCGAAGGCGTGGCCAATGGTGCATTTGCTGACCGAATATTTTACAGGCCCTCCTGCTGGCAACAGTGACAATTTAAAAAAAAAATGTTTTAAAGCAAATTTCCTGCAATTTACACATTTTACTGTTTGGACATAGGCGTCCCGAAAAAATACTTAGGCGGCCCGCCCAAGACTTTTCTATGCAGAAAAATCCCTGAAAATAGAACCTATAAAATATACATGCATATTTACAAATATTTTCACATTGTGATGATTCTATTAGTTAAAAAGACAGTTTGTTCTTAACATTTCAAAAAATGCTTTCTTAAACTCACTGTGTGATTTTAATACTCAGATTTCCGTAGGTAAATTATTCCAGTCAATTGGGCCTTTGTGTTTGAAAGATCTTACTCCAAATGACATGATGTGCCCTTGGAATTTGTCATTGCTGCCATTTCTATTGTGTGAGTCTTGTAAATTAAGGTGTTCCATAATATATATGATGAAATTTAAGTTGACACGTTTAAAAAGAAATTGGTACCAATGCAGTCATCTGTGTGACAGGCAATTTATTGATTAATACATTGTGCAATGTGTCTTATAATGGCAAACAAGAATGCATCTGCAAAGATTGTAATAAAATACAGTCTTAGTTGCGTTGTGATAGATGATGTCACCATAGTCTAGGAAGCAGTAGTGTGGTTACTAAGGTCTTTTTAATGGATACAGTAAACAATTATTAGATCTTTATAGTAACCTAAGGTTTTAGTAATATAATCAATATGCTTTCCAAAAGATATTCAGAATCTATCCTCTAACCCAGGTATCAACATTTTTCTATCACTTGCAATAATTTTGAAAATGCCAGTTGTGGAGTTTATTCTTTGCTGTGTACCAAAAAGCATGAAAAATGACTTTTTTATTTAAAACCATCATCTTTGCAAGACACCATTTCTGTTGCGCTAAAATCTGCAAAATATTTGAACTTGATGTATAGAGCACTGTATCATCAGTGTATAAGTGAACATGTGTATTCTGCCAAATTAGAAGTCATTCATTTATGAATATAGAGAAAAGGGGGGCCAATACTGAACCTTCAGGTACACCTCTACTGAGTCCAAGAAGTTGTGATTTGTGTTCTATGAAAACATATTTTCTATTGCATGGTGATCTGCTAGTGAAACCAATGTTTAAGTTTTCCTAGTAAGATAGAATGATAAACTAAATGCTTTCAATAAATCAATGACGATAGCACCAATAATAATAAAGATAACACCAATGAGCCACAGTTGAGGTTCAGTCCTTTTCCAGTTTAAGGAAGGCATGTTTCACTAGAACAAGCACTAGCACTAGTTGACAAGCACTGTGAGCTGTGATGAGGAAAAAGACAAGCAGCAGTTTTGCTGAGTTTATGCCATTATTATTGACCTGATATTATGAATCTGGTTTGTTTAAAACACACAACCCCCTCACACACATTCCCTTCCCCCATCACCCTACCTTGTACCCCCCCCACCTTCTACCTTGACCCTCCAACACGTTTCAAAAGCACAAAGCCCTATTTTCACTGTAACACTGCAATTCAAACACATAATACATCAACAGTTCTCTGCCGACTAGAGACCAAGAAAAGTTAGAAATCAAAATAGAAAAAGGAAAAGATTGAAAAGTATGATAAGAAAATAGAAAATGATGATAAAACAATAGAGATAATAAAAATAAACAACAAGAATATGAAGCATCAGTTTCGGAACCCGCGCATTCCTAAGAGCACAATTAGGTGCTTAAGTAACAGTTCCATAGAGTAAGAAAAAGAAGGAGAGAGAAACAAACACTTACCACTACGCAGAGTAGAGCATGACATCCAACACCAGGAGTGAAAAGATTCCCCTCTCCCTCCTCAGATCCACTCCATGTTTCTGAGCCCCTATATGGCAACCCCCCCCCCCCCACCCCCCACCCCCGTCTTCGGGGAGAGGGAGGATGGCGGTAGTCCCGTTGTTGGGATGGGGAGCTGAAGAGTGAGAACCGGCTTCTGCTTTCTCCGTGCAGCTGTGCATCCCCATCAGTATCTTCACCAATCCTCTACACTATGTGTGGCACAGCAGAAAATGGAAACAAAGTGATCCCCTCACACCAACGCACACACACACACACACACACACACACACACACACACACACACACACACACACACACACACACACACACACACACACACACACACACACACACACACACACACACACACACACACACACACACACACACACACACACACACCAGCACAGAGAGAGGGAAAGAGGGAGGGGAAGAGGGAGCACAAAATAAAACAAGTAGGGCAGTCAGTGAGAAGGCAGTGGCAGCTGGAGAATAGCAGGTTTACGTTTTTGCCGTTTCCTTTAGTTTGCGGGAGAACCGCTCAGCTGGGAGAGAGGGTGGGAGGGTACAAGGCAAGAGCTTCCAGGCAAGGAAACAGCACATAATCCCTGCCGGCAGAGACTTCCTTCTCCCCCACACTCCCTCTCGCTCCCCCCTCTCCTTCTCTGTTAATAAGCCTGGCTACGACCCCCTCCTTGGGGCCCTGGAATGTAAAGGCCAGAGTTTCAAGAGGCCCAGTTAGACAAGCCTCGGAGTCACTGCACAGTGACCCAAGGGTCAGACACAGCAAGCGAGCAATGGAGAGGTGGGAATGGAGAAGAGGGGGTTGAAGTGTGTGTGTGTGTGTGTGTGTGTGTGTGTGTGTGTGTGTGTGTGTGTGTGTGTGTGTGTGTGTGTGTGTGTGTGTGTGTGTGTGTGTGTGTGTGTGTGTGTGTGTGTGTGTGTGTGTGTGTGTGTGTGTGTGTGTGTGTGTGTGTGTGTGTGTGTGTGTGCGAGCGAGCGAGCGAACGAGTAAGAGTATACTAAAATCTCTGTGGCCAGTTTTGCCTCATGAGATCGCATAACCTGACCTAGAGCCACTTAACAAAGATAAAGCGGTTTCTAGTTACTCTAGTAGCAGCAGACGTAAATACTACTAGCATCACTCACATGGTTAAAGCATGGTTATTAGGGCTGTGACGATACCAGTATCGTAGACAAAACTATTTAGTCCTTTAAAAATCTGCTGTATGTAAATATTGTGTGCAATAGCAGGAAAATAAATGTGACTCTGGATGACAACATAATAATATTTGTTTCCAACATTAGTACTGTTTTCCTAAAGTTAATCCACTTTGTGTTGCTTCCTTGCCACCAAACTAACACATATTGCAATACTGGCATCGTCCCAGACCTAATTTACTGCAAGACAGTCAGTTTAACATCACTATGATTCACAATTCAACTTTACTACCTAATACTAAGATTTTCACAAACTACAGTGCCTTTAGAAAGTATTCATACACCTTGACTTGTTCCACATTTTGTTGTGTTACAGCCTGTATTCAAAATGTATTAAATCTATTCACCAATCTACACACAATACCCCACAATAACAAAATGAAAAAATGTTTTTGAATTGTTTGCAAATTTCTTGAAAATGAAATATAGAAATATCTCATTTAGATAAGTATTCAAACCCGAGGAAATACTTTGTAGAAGCACATTTGGCTGTGATTACAGCTTTGAGTCATCTTGGGTATGTCTGTATTAACTTTGTACATCTGTATTTGGGGATTTTCTCCAAAAATAGATTTTCCCTAAAATGGCGCCGCAAGAAATGGCAGTAGTTTTACAGGCGACAAACCAATTGTGCTATTATGTGGGGGTTTTCGCTTTATTTGTAACTTATTTTGTACATAATGTTTCTGCAACCGTATCTTACGGCAAAAAGAGCTTCTGGATATCAGGACAGCAATCACTCACCTCGGATTAGACAAAGATTTTTTCTACAACAAGGAGGACGCACAAGACTTTCTTCAAACACCCCACAGGGCCGACATCCCCGTTATTTGCAAGAGGAAGCGACGCAGGTACAGAGGACAAAGAGCCAGATACCTGGTCAGGACACGGAGAAGGCGAGTGGGAAAGCGTCTGTTACCGTCAATACTACTCGCCAACGTCATTGGGCAATAAATTAGATGAGGTACGATCACGAATATCCTACATCAAAAACTGTAATAACCTATGTTTCATGGAATCGTGGCTGAATGACGACATGGATATTCAGCTAGCGGAATATACGCTGCACCGGCAAGATAGAACAGCACACTCTGGTAAGACGAGGGGGTGGGCGATCTGTGCATATTTGTAAACAACAGCTGGTGCACGAAATCTAAGGAAGTCTCTAGATTTTGCTCACCCGAAGTAGAGTATATTGTGATAAATTGCAGGCCACACTACATTCCTAGAGAGTTTTCAGCTATACTTTTCGTGGCTGTTTATTTACCACCACAGACAGATTAAGACCACACTCAGCCAGCTGTATAAGGAAATAAGCAAACAGGAAACCGCTCACCCAGAGGCGGCGTTCCTAGTGGCCGGAGACTTTAATGAAGGGAAACTTAATTTAGTTCAAACAAATTTCTATCAACATGTTAAATGTGCAACCAGAGGGAAAAAAATTCTAGATCACCTGTACTCCACTCACAGAGATGCGTACAAAGCTCTCCCTCGCCCTCCATTTGGTAAATCCGACCACAACTCTATCCTCCTGATTCCTGCTTCCAAGCAAAAATTTAAGCAGGAAGCACCAGTGACTCGGTCTATAAAAAAGTGGTAAGATGAAGCAGATGCTAAACTACAGGACTGTTTTGCTATTACAGACTTGAACATGTTCTGGGATTCTTCGGATGGCATTGAGGAGTACACCAAATCAGTCACTGGCTTTATCAATAAGTGCTTCGAGGACGTTGTCCCCACAGTGACTATACATACATACCCCAACCAGAAGCCAAGGATTACAAGCAACATTTGCACTGAGCTGAAGGGTAGAGCTGCCGCTTTCAAGGTGAGGGACTCTAACCCGGAAACTTACAAGAAATCCTGCTATGCCCTGCAATGAACCATCAAACAGGCAAAGTGTTTGATGGCGTCAACAGGGCTAAGATTGAATCATTCTACACCGGCTCTGACGCTAGTCTTATGTGCAGGACTTGCAAACTATTACAGACTACAAAGGGAAGCACAGCCGCGAGCTGCCTAGTGACACGAGCCTACCAGACGAGCTAAATCACTTCTATGCTCACTTCGAGATAAGCAACACTGAGGCATGCACATCAACATCAGCTGTTCTGGACGACTGTGTGATCAAGCTATCCGTAGCCATCATGAGTAAAACCTTTAAACAGGTCAACATACACAAGGCTGCAGGGCCAGACGGATTACCAGGATGTGTGCTCTGGGCATGTGCTGACGAACTGGCAGGTGTCTTCACTGACATTTTCAACATGTCCCTGATTGAGTCTGTAGTACCAACATGTTTCAAGTAGACCACCATAGTCCCTGTGCCCAAGAACACAAAGGCAACCTCCTGAAATGACTACAGACCCGTACCACTCACATCTGTAGCTATGAAGTGCTTTGAAAGGTTGGTAATGGCTCACATCAACACCATTATCCCAGAAACCCTAGACCCACTCAAATTTGGAGGAACCAATGGAGGAATTGGCTTTGGGGGTGACCAGTGAGATATACCTGCTGGAGCATCCAATTTGTTGAGTAGAGTGTTGGAGGCTATTTTAAAGGTGATATCGCCGAAGTCGAGGATCGGTAGGATGGTCAGTTTTACGAGGGTATGTTTGGCAGCATGAGTGAAGGATGCTTTGTTTGCGAAATAGGAAGCCGATTCTAGATTTAATTTTGGATTGGAGATGCTTAATGTGAGTCTGGAAGGAGAGTTGTATGGCATTGAAGCTCGTCTGGAGGTTAGTTAGCAGATTGTCCAAAGAGGGTCCAGAAGTATACAGAATGGTGTCATATGCGTCGAAGTGGATCAGAGAATCACCAGCAGCAAGAGCGACATCATTGATGTGTACAGAGAAGAGAGTTGGCCCGAGAAATTAACCCTGTGTCACCCCAATAGAGACTCCCAGAGTTCTGGACAACAGGCCCTCCGATTTGACACACTGAACTCTGCCTCGCCTGGTTTACCAACTGATAATCTGATAATCATTTGAGAAACCAAGGCGGTCGATACTGCCAATAAGAATGTTGTGAATGACAGAGTCGAAAGCCTTGGCCAGGTCGATGAATACGGCTGCACAGTAATGTCTCTTATCGATGGCGGTTATGATATCATTTAGGAACTTGAGCGTGGCTGAGGTGCACTCATGACCAGCTCTGAAACCAGATTGCATAGCGGAGAAGGTATGGTAGGATTTGAAATGTTCGGTAATCTGTTTGTTAATTTGGCTTTCGAAGACCTTAGAAAGACAGCGTAGGATAGATATAGGTCTGTAGCAGTTTGGGTCTAGAGTGTCACCCCCTTTGAAGAGGGGGATGACAATGGCAGCTTTCCAATCTTTGGGGAACTCAGACAATACGAAAGAGAGATTGAACAGGCTAGTAATAGGGGTTGCAACAATTTTGGCAGATCATTTTAGAAAGAGAGAGTCCACATTGTCTAGCCCGGGCTGATTTGTAGAGGTCCAGATTTTGCAGCTCTTTCAGAACATCAGCTATCTGGATTTGGGTAAAGGAAAAATGGTAGGGGCTTGGGCGGGTTGCTGTGGAAGGTGCCGGGCAGTTGACCGGAGTAGGGTTAGCAAGATGGAAAGCATGGCCAGCCGTAGAGAAATGCTTATTGATATTCTCAATTATAGTGGATTAATCGGTGGTAACAGTGTTTCCTAGCTTCAGAGCAGTGGGTAGCTGGGATGAGGTGCTCTAATTCTCCATGGACTTTACAGTGTCTCAGAACTTTTTTGAGTTTGTACTACAGGATGCAAATTTCTGTTTGAAAAAGCTAGCCTTAGCTTTCCTAACTGCCTGTGTATATTTGTTCCTAACTTTCCTGAAAAGTTGCATATCACGGGGGCTATTTGATGCTAATGCAGAACGCCACAGGATGTTTTTGTGCTGGTCAAGGGCAGACAGGTCTGGATTGAACCAAGGACTATATCTATTCCTAGTTCAACATTTTTTGAATGGAGCATGCTTATTTAAAATGGTGAGGAAGGCACTTTTAAAGAATAACCAGGCATCCTCTACTGACGGGATGAGGTCAATGTCATTCCAGGATACCCTGGCCAGGTCAATTAGAAAGACCTGCGCGCAGAAGTGTTTTAGGGAGCGTTTGACAGTGATGAGGGGTGGTCGATTGATCACAGACCCATTACGGATGCAGACAATGAGGCAGTGATCACTGAGATCTTGATTGAAAACAGTGTTGACCCTTCTTTTTCAAGACCACTGCAATCCGCCCTGGCATGCTGTCAATCAACTTCTGGGCCACATCCTGACTGATGGCACCCCATTCTTGCATTGTCAATGCTTGAAGTTGGTCAGAATTTGTGGGTTTTTGTTTGTCCACCCTCCTCTTGAGGATTGACCACAAGTTCTCAATGAGATTAAGGTCGGGGGAGTTTCCTGGCCATGGACCGAAAATATTGATGTTTTGTTCCCCGAGCCACTTTGTTATCACTTTTGCCTTATGGCAAGGTGCTCCATCATGCTGGAAAAGGCATTGTTCGTCACCAAACTGTTCCTGGATGGTTGGGAGAAGTTGCTCTCAGAGGATGTGTTGGTACCATTCTTTATTCATGGCTGTGTTTTTAGGCAAAATTGTGAGTGAGCCCACTCCCTTGGCTGAGAAGGAACCCCACACATGAATGGTCTCAGGATTCTTTACTGTTGGCATGACACAGGACTGATGGTAGCGCTCACCTTGTCTTCTCCAGACAAACTTTTTTTCCGGATACCAGAGATATCAGAGATATCAGAGAAAATGAAAAGTCCTTAGGAGTTCAATCCCTGTACCTTTTGCAGAATATCAGTCTGTCCCTGATGTTTTTGTCAGGATTTGGCCAGGGTTGTTCCGGTTTTTGTCACTAGATGCCCCCATTGTGCCTTTTGACCTTTTGTTTTTCCTTGATCCCCATTATTATTTGCACCTGTGCCTCGTTTCCCCTGATTGTATTTAAACCCTTTGTTTTCCTCAGTTCTGTGCTCTGTGTTTGTATGTTAGCACCCAGCCCTAGTACTCTGTGTACTCTTGTTGATCCCGGTGGACTCTCTTGAGGAATTCTGTTTTTTGTTCTTGTTTATTTGTTTTTTGAGTATCGTTTGAGGCTTTTTGTGCTATACCTTCCACCTTGTGGATTTACCTTTTTGTCTTGGAGGATTACCTTTGTTCTTATGGAATTCCTTTTGAGGTTGTGGAGTTACATGTTTTCCTGAAGAACTTCACTTTTTACTTCATTAAATACACCGTCTCAAGTACTGCTGTGTCTGCCTCATCTTCTGGGTTCTGCCGACTATTCGTGGCTCAGTTGGTTAAGTGACTGTTTCTCACTCCGGAGACCCGGGTTCGTAACCGGGTCCTGACCGAAACACAGAGCCAAAAATTAACCCAGAGGCAGCCAGTTCCCAGGACCTTGTTGCCATGCTGTCCCACCACCAGCAGACTGTCCAACGCCACGAAGCTGCCCTGGTTCAGCAAGAGGCCTTAATGGCTAGACATTCTCATCTTCTGTCGGAGATGCTGACTTCCATAAAGCAGATAACTGATCGACTTACCCCGGCAACAGTTCCCGTCCCAGTACCTCAGATTCACGTAGCCATGGCAGTTAACCCTCTGGCTGAACCTCGTCTTCCACCTCCCCAACGGTTCTCAGGTGATCCAAGTGCTTGTAAAGGGTTTCTCACCCAATGTTCTCTCTCCTTCGAGCTGCAACCCTCGTCGTTCCCCACCGACCGGTCTAAGATCGCATATATCATCACCCTGCTGTCGGAAAAAGCCCTGGCCTGGGCTACTGCTGTGTGGGATGTCCATAATTCCTGCTGTGCCAGCTACTCTGCCTTTGCTGAGGAATTCAAACGAGTGTTTCAAGGCCCAAGCAGTGGTTCTGACTAGCCAAACAGCTCCTGACTCTCCACCAAGGTCGGCGCAGCGTGACGGACTATGCCATCCAGTTCCGCACGGTGGCAGCAGCGAGTGGCTGGAACAACGAGCCGCTCACGGTGTGCTTTCTGAAAGGCCTTTCCGACACTATCCAAGATGAACTGGCCACTCGGGAACCACCGGACAATCTCGAGTCCCTGATCAAGTTGGCCTCACGCATTGACCAGCGTCTGAAAGAGAGAGAACTCAACCGTAGACCTCTAGCCCCTATCAGTCCCAGCTCCGAGTCCCCACCTTTATCCTCGCTGGCTCCACCGGAACCCATGCAGATTGGACGCATCTCCCAGGCTGAGAGAGACCGCCGGATGAGGGAGCGACGCTGTCTATATTGCAGCATACCGGGCCATTTCCGTTCCACGTGTCCCGGGCTCCAGGGAAACGCTCTGTCCCGTACAGACCGGGGGGAACTGTAACGGGAAACATAACAACCTCCCATCCATCCAACTCCCGTCTGCTCATTCCAGTCACCCTTTCCTGGGGCAACCACAAGCTTCACCTTCAAGCCTTGGTAGACTCTGGAGCCGCAGGTAACTTCATGGATGGTGTCTGGGCGAAGGAGAATGGCGTTCCCTCTGAACCTCTAAGTGACCCCATGAGGGTTACTACATTGGATGGAAGCCCTTTGGGATCTGGACTTGTCACTCATGTCACTACCTCCTTGCGACTTTCAGTTTCACAACACCAGGAATTGATGAACTTTCATTTGATCTCCTGTTCCGAGTTCCCTCTCGTCCTTGGATACCCCTGGCTTCACAGCCATAACCCTCACATCGACTGGTCTGTGGGCACTATCAAGCAGTGGGGTCCTACGTGCCAAGCTACTTGTATTTTCCCGAATTCCCCGAATCTACTCCCGAGTCTTTAGAATCCATCGACCTGACCCGAGTTCCCGAGTGTTACCATGACCTCAAACTGGTATTTAGCAAACAGAGGGCCACCATGCTACCACCCCATAGACCTTATGATTGCCCCATCGAACTGTTTCCGGGCACTTGCCCCCCCAGGGGTAGGATCTTTTCCCTATCTCCACCCGAACGAGCTGCTATGGATACCTACATCAAGGACGCTCTGGAAGCAGGCCTCATGCGTCCATCCACCTCCCCGGCGGGAGCAGGGTTTTGCTTTGTGGCCAAGAAAGACGGTGGATTACGTCCTTGCATCGACTACCGGGGACTCAATGCCATAACCGTCCGTAACCGTTACCCGCTACCCCTTATGGCCACAGCCTTCGAGCTGCTCCAGGAAGCAGTTGTTTTCACTAAGCTTGACCTGCGTATTGCATACCATCTTGTGCGGATCAGACCTGGTGACAAGTGGAAGACCGCTTTCAACATGCCTACTGGTCACTATGAATACTTGGTGATGCCCTTCGGCCTGACCAACGCCCCAGCGGTGTTCCAAGCGCTCATAAACGATGTGCTTAGGGATATGCTTAACATATTTGTGTTCGTTTACTTGGATGACATCCTCATCTTTTCGAGCTCTCTTCAAGAACACACTAAGCATGTCAGACAAGTACTCAAACGCCTCCTAGACAGCCATCTGTACGTTAAGCCGGAAAAATGTGAATTCCATTCATCCCGAGTACAATTCCTGGGATTTGTAGTGGAACCCGGTCGAGTCCAAATGGACCCCAGGAAGGTAGGGGCGGTAGCGGATTGGCCCACCCCCAAATCCGTTAAGGAAGTTCAGCATTTCCTGGGCTTCACTAACTTTTACCGCAAGTTCATCAAGAACTTCAGCTTGGTGGCAGCCCCTCTCTCAGCTTTAACCAAGGGTGGCAATGCAAGGTTTTTGTGGGGAAGAGAAGCTGAGACGGCCTTCCAAGGACTCAAGCAGCGCGTCCTCTCTGCTCCCATCCTGATACTACCGACTACGGATGAACCGTTTGTGGTGGAGGTAGACGCCTCAGAGGTTGGTGTTGGAGCTTTCCTGTCTCAGATGGGTGAAGACAAGAAGCTTCATCCGTGCGCTTTCTTTTCACACCGGCTTACCCCGGCTGAGAGGAACTACGATGTGGGGGATCGTGAACTCCTAGCGGTTAAGATGGCATTGAAGGAATGGAGACACTGGCTCGAGGGGGCTTCTCACCCGTTTCAAGTGCTTGCGGACCACAAAAATCTGGAGTATATCCAGCAGGCGAAGCGGTTGAACTCTAGACAAGCTAGATGGTCTCTTTTCTTCAATCGATTCCAGTTTATCCCCACCTATCGGCCCGGGTCGAAGAATCTCAAACCGGATGCCCTGTCCCGAGTCTACGCTCCTGCCATTCGAGATGACATGGACATGCCTGTCCTTCCTGCTGCTAAGATCGTGGCTCCGATCTCGTGGCAAGTTGAGGATACCGTGAGACGAGCTCAAGCTATTGAACCGGACCCGAAAGGAGGTCCTGCCAATCGGTTGTTTGTCCCCAAGGCAGTGAGGACTCAGGTCCTTCTGTGGGGGCACTCCTCTCGCCTCACCTGTCACCCAGGCGTAGGTCGCACCTTGGAGTTCATCCAGCGTAAGTTCTGGTGGCCTACCATAAGAGAAGACGTTGCCACTTTCGTCAATGCCTGCCCCGTGTGCTGCCAGGGCAAATCTTCTCACCTCCGCCTGCAAGGACTCCTTCACCCTTTACCTGTTCCCCACAGACCCTGGTCCCATATCTCGTTGGACTTTATTACTGGCCTTCCTCCATCCCATGGCAATACTACTATCCTAGTCATAATCGACAGGTTTTCTAAGGCGGCCAGGTTCGTCCCTCTTACTAAGTTACCTTCTGCCAAGGAAACGGCTGAGTTGGTAATTAATCATGTGTTCCGAGTCTTCGGCATTCCTCAAGATATGGTTTCTGACAGAGGTCCCCAGTTCGCCTCAAGGTTTTGGAAGGCCTTCTGCCAACTCATGGGGGCTTCTGCCAGTCTATCTTCAGGGTACCATCCGGAGTCCAACGGCCAAACAGCGAGGATGAATCAAGAGCTGGAAACCACCCTCTGATGTATGACTCGTAACAACCCGTCCACATGGTCGTCCTTCATTGTTTGGGCCGAATACGCGCACAACACCTTGCGCTCCTCCTCCACTGGTATGTCCCCGCACGAGTGTCAGTTTGGCTATGCCCCTCCATTGTTCCCGGACCAGGAGGCAGAAGTCAGAGTGCCTTCAGCCTTGAAGTTCGTCAGACGCTGTCGGCTTATGTGGAGGAAGACCCGTCTTAATCTTATGCGTTCCTCACAGAGGTACCAACAACAAGCCAACAGACGTCGCCGTCCCGGGCCTACCCTGCGCCCCGGCCGGAGAGTCTGGCTCTCCACAAGAGACTTACCACTACGGGTGGAGTCTCGCAAGCTGTCCCAAAAATACATCGGTCCCTTTAAGGTTGCCAGGAGAGTTAACCCAGTTTCTTATTGCCTACACTTACCCAGATCCCTTAAGATTAATCCCACGTTTCACATTTCCTTATTAAAACCTGTTTTTTTTTCTCCCCTTGTCCCGGCAGACAGACCTCCCCCTCCGCCTCGTGTCATTGAAGGCCAGCCTGCTTATACCGTCCATCGGATACTGGATTCCCGCCGGGTGCAGCGGTCCTGGCAGTATCTGGTGGACTGGGAAGGCTACGGTCCCGAGGAGCGCTCCTGGGTTCCTGCCAAAGACATACTGGACCCTGACCTCATTCGTCAGTTCAGAGCCCTCCACCCTGAGAGAGCTGTTAGGAACGTCAGGAGCCGTTCCTAGGGGGGGGATTCTGTCAGGATTTGGCCAGGGTTGTTCCGGTTTTTGGTCACTAGATGCCCCCATTGTGCCTTTTGACCTTTTGTTTTTCCTTGATCCCCATTCTTATTTGCACCTGTGCCTCGTTTCCCCTGATTGTATTTAAACCCTTTGTTTTCCTCAGTTCTGTGCTCTGTGTTTGTATGTTAGCACCCAGCCCTAGTACTCTGTGTACTCTTGTTGATCCCGGTGGACTCTCTTGAGGAATTCTGTTTTTTGTTATTGTTTATTTGTTTTTTGAGTATCTTTTGAGGCTTTTTGTGCTATACCTTCCACCTTGTGGATTTACCTTTTTGTCTTGGAGCATTACCTTTGTTCTTATGGAATTCCTTTTGAGGTTGTGGAGTTACATGTTTTCCTGAAGAACTTCACTTTTTACTTCATTAAATACACTGTCTCAAGTACTGCTGTGTCTGCCTCATCTTCTGGGTTCTGCCGACTATTCGTGGCTCAGTTGGTTAAGTGACTGTTTCTCACTCCGGAGACCCCGGGTTCGTAACCGGGTCCTGACAGTTTTTCCTGGAGAGAAGTGGCTTCTTTGCTGCCCTTCTTGACACCAGGCCATCCTCCAAAATTCTTCGCCTCACTGTGCGTTCAGATGCACTGCCTCCTGCCATTCCTGAGCAAGCTCTGTACTGGTGGTGCCCCGATCCCGCAGCTGAATCAACTTTAGGAGATGGTCCTGGCGCTTGCTGGACGTTTCCTGGGTGCCCTGAAGCCTTCTTCACAACAATTGAACCGCTCTCCTTGAAGTTCTTGATGATCCGATAAATGGTGACGGCACGTGTTTCCTTGCAGGTAACCATGATTGATAGAGGAAGAACAATGATTCCAGTACCCTCCTCCTTTTGAAGCTTCCAGTCCGTTATTCGAACTCAATCAGCATGACAGAGTGATCTCCAGCCGTGTCCTCGTCAACACTCACACCTGTGTTATCGAGAGAATCACTGACATGATGTCAGCTGGTCCTTTTTTGGCAGGGCTGAAATGCAGTGGAAATGTTTTTTGGGGGGATTCAGTTAATTTGCATGGCAAAGAGGGACTTTGCAATTAATCGCAATTCATCTGATCACTCTTCATAACATGCTGGAGTTTATGCAAATTGCCATCATACAAACTGAGGCAGCAAACGTTGTGAAAATTAATATTTGTGTCATTCTCAAAACTTTTGGCCACAACTGTAGACATGGGTGTTTCTTTTTAAATCTTGTCCAAATAATTGAATTGGCCACAGGTTGACTCCAATCAAGTTGTAGTGACATCTCAAGGATGATCAAAGGAAATTGGATGCACCAAAGCTCAATTTGGTGTGTCAAAGCGAAGTGGTGTGAATACTAAATGGGATATTTCTGTATTTCATTTTCAATACATTTGCAAAAATGTCTAACATGTTTTCACTTTGTCATTATGGTGTTTTGTGTGGAAGGGTGAGAGGAAAAATTATATTTAATCCATTTTGAATTCAGGCTGTAACAAAACAAAATGGAATAAGTCAAAGGGTATGAATACTTTCTGAAGACACTGTACTTACGCCCATTGCTTTCCATTGAGTAGTTTACAGAGGGTGCATAGATAAAACAAAACAGAGTCGTCTACCAAACTAGGTATTTACTTTGCGAACTCCCTGAAATGGGGGGGGGGGGGGTGGCTCCTCAGTCCTGTCTTTATTCAGTCTGACCTATCAAAGTTATAAACAAGGCAAAAACACACATGCTTCCAGCCAAGGAGAAATGTGCTGCTGATAGATTAATGACACAGCTCACTGGGTATGAGTGGATGACGCAGACACAGGGCTCAGGCTGCATCCAAACCTTCGGATGAAAATGAGGGACAATTACAACCGGCTGCTTGAATGAACTCAGCTAACTCACTAACCCCATAGTCTCTGTGGTTTTTGGATGACATGTCAACTGCAAATTAGGGAGAGGAATGATGGCAAACGTTGCTCTCCATTTGGCCACGACCAGTTTCTTTGCCGTTGAAGCTGGCAGTACTACAGTATGTAGAGTTCTTTAATGATATAAATCATACATCTGATTAGCAAATGCTTGAATTATAAGCTGCTTAAAAGACAAACTACTACCAATATATAAAATTAAGAACATGAAACAAATAAGTAATGATATACAGTATGTCTATGTTACAAATAATAGGATTTTCCAAATGGAATTTCACAGTGAACACCTTAATATGCATCATTCACTTTCAAATCTTTCCCCCTTCCAGTGTAAAGTTTAGAAGTCACTCAACCACAGTAAAGTTCTTATCCATACTCTGCTCTGAATTCTATCACATCCAGTGTAAATCTATGCTCCAGGTAAGGGTGAGGATCAAATAGAACATATATTTTGATTTAATCCAAAAACTGTTGGAAATTGTAATACACAAGAGTGTGGGCAAAGAAGGAGACGCGAAATATGCAAACGTTCTGTCGTGGAGAGCGCCTGTGTTTGTAAACAGTTCATAATTAATACATTTCGGTTTGGCAAGGACACATCAGACATTACTCACTGTAGAAAGGGGTTTTCAAACCCTTCTCAGAAAGTAAGTCCACTGTCATCTAGATCAGTCAAACTGCTGATGTAAAGAAAGGTTTCTTGAGGACAATCTCATAAATACCTGTAATGCAACTTATTCGCTCCTCCTGCCAATAAAACTAGATATGCCAAGGGATTTGGCAGGGGAAACAATGCTCTTAGTGAGTCCCTCTGATCTGAGACGGGAGCTAGGGGAGGGCAAATTAATGGAGTTGAAAAAACTAACTGAAGGGGCTTGAGATAACGATTTATAACCCTGCGGTTTGAAATGAATGTTTCTTCATACGTTAAATACATTTCTCGTTTGCTGGCTTGACATGAAGAAGCAGATCGAGGCATTTTCTGCTGAATATAACTCTGGCTTTGGCTGCATGGTTAATGGCATGCCTGAGGTCTGAAGCCTGCTCTGCCTGCAACCTACCCATGACAGGGCCTCTCTCTGTCACTCCCTTTCCCCGTCCTTCGCTCTCTTTAACTCAGTCTCTGTCAATACTCATGAGCAGGGCGAATGCTGAGGACACTCGGCACATGAAGAGACCAGTGCCCACTTATCGTCACAAGGTTGGGATTGAAATATGCATGTCATGTAGCTAAATGAACAAAACAATGCCAAACCAAAAATATGGTTCAGATGGTGCCTCGAAATGCCTGAATCACAATGACTGCCAGTATAATGGTCCTAGTCTCTTAGAATATCTGTTATCGGAGGCAAGTACAAACAGTGTTTTCTTTAACATTGGCCCAAACTCTTCACATAGATGCCTAACGTGTTTCTATGAGATAAAATAGATAGAAGTTACTACACAAAGCATGTGGAAAGTATTTAACTAACTGAAATGCAAAGGTGGCTGACTATCATAAACATAGGAACCCCTGACTGTGACCATCCTCTGGTGTCAGTGCTGCATCTTGTTGAAGTCCTGTCTATGGGCGACCACCCACTGGCCCACTTTCTACATAGACTGATTGCATGGAGCGCATGAACAGTGTGTAGGCAGGCAAACCTGGAGGCACTTTTATACTCTTTCTTTTCAAGTAAGCTCCCATAGTCCAGACTGAGGCACATTATTACAGAAAGAAAGAAAGGATACACACAGAGAGAGAAAGAGCGAGAGAGAGAGAAAGAGAGAGAGACAGAGAGAGAGAGAGAGAGAGAGAGAGAGAGAGAGAGAGAGAGAGAGAGCATATCAATCAAATGTATTTATAGAGCCCTTTTTACAACAGCAGTTGTAACAAAGTGCTTATACAGATACCGAGCCTAAAACCCCAGAGAGCATGCAATGCAGATGTAGAGGCACGGTGGCTAGGAAAAAAACACCTAGAAAGGCAGGAACCTAGGAAGAAACATAGAGAGGAACCAGGTTCTAAGGGTTGGACAGCCCTCTCCTGGCTGTTCCCGGGTGGAGATTATAAGAGTACATTGCCATTAAGGCCAGATCGTTCTTCAAGATATTCAAACGGTCATAAACTCAGCAACAACAAAAAATGTCCTCTCACTGTCAACTGCATTCATTTTCAGCTCACTTAACATGTGTAAATATTTGTATGAACATAACAAGATTCAACAACTGAGACATAAGCTGAACAAGTTCCACAGACATGTGACTAACATAAATTGAATAATGTGTCCCTGAACAAAGAGGGGGTCAAAATCAAAAGTAACAGTCAGAATCTGGTGTGGCCAGATACTCCTCCTCATGGACTGCACCGGATTTGCCTGTTCTTGTTGTGAGTTACCCCACTCTTCCACCAAGGCACCTGCAAGTTCCCGGACATTCCTGGGGGGAATGGCCCTAGCCCTCACCCTGCGATCAAAAAGGTCCCAGAAGTGCTCAATGGGACTGAGATCCGGGCTCTTCGCTGGCCATGGCAGAACACTGACATTCCTGTCTTGCAGGAAATCACGCACAGAATAAGCAGTATGGCTGGTGGCATTGTCATGCTGGAGGTTCATGTCAGGATGAGCCTGCAGGAAGGGTACCACATGAGGGAGGAGGATGTCTTCTCTGTAACGCACAGCATTGAGATTGCCTGCAATGACAACAAGCTCAGTCCGATGATGCTGTGACACACCGCCCCAGACCATGATGGACCCTCCACCTCCAAATCGATCCCGCTCCAGAGTACAGGCCTCGGTGTAACGGTCATTCCATTCGACGATAAACGCAAATGCGACCATCACCCCTGGTGAGACAAAACTGCGACTCATCAGTAAAGAGCACTTTTTGCCAGTCCTGTCTTGTCCAGTGACGGTGTGTTTGTGAAGACAGGTGACGTTGTTGCTGGTGATGTCTGGTGAGGACCTGCCTTACAACAGGCCTACAAGCCCTCAGTTCAGCCTCTCTCAGCCTATATGCAGACAGTCTGAGCACTGATGGAGGGATTGTGTGTTCCTGGTGTAACTCGGGCAGTTGTTGTTGCCATCCTGTACATGTTCAGCAGGTGTGATATTTGGATGTACCAATCCTGTGCAGGTGTTGTTACACGTGGTCTGCCACTGTAAGGACGATCAGCTGTCCGTCCTGTCTCCCTGTAGTGCTGTCTTAGGCATCTCACAGCACGGGCATTGCAATTTTTTGCCCTGGCCACATCTGCAGTCCTCATGCCTACCTGCAGCATGCCTAAGGCACATTCACACAGATGACCAGGGACCCTGGGCATCTTTCTTTTGCCGTTTTTCCAGAGTCAGTAGAAAGGCCTCTTTAGTGTCCTAAGTTTTCATAACTGTGACCTTCATTGCCTAGCGTCTGTAAGCTGTTAGTGTCTTAATGACTGTTCCACAGGTGCATTTTAAGTAATTGTTTATGGGTCATTGAACAAGCATGGGAAACAGTGATTAAACCCTTAATAATGAAGATCTGTGAAGCTATTTGGATTTTTACGAATTAACTTTGAAAGACAGGGTCATGAAAAAGGGACGTTTCTTTTTTTGCTGAGTTTAGAATACCAGCAGTGTCAAATAATAATCGTAGTGGTTGTAGAGAATACATAAATAGAGAGAGGGGAAGACAGGATACACACAGAGAGAGAAATACGAGGATAGTCATCCCACCAGCAGTGAACACACTCAGCTCCCACAACTGCACTGCTCCTCCATAATTGAGAGGGAAAATTCATAGAGCTGGAGAGAGACATGGTGGAGTTCAGAGAGCTAGTCCACACAATACAGAGACAGAACAAACCCACAAAACAGACCAGCACAACATCACCACCCCCAACAAGACCCAGAGGGCAGACGGCTGTCTGAGAGAGCTGGCTGCTCTACGGACTGAGGTGATGGAGAGAGATGAGGTCATGAGAGAGAGAGAGAGAGAGGTCATGAGCAGATGAGCTCCTGCATTTTTCAGCATGTTTTTACAAAAATATAGATTTAGAGATAGATAAACTTGAGACCCCAATAACTACTGTGGGATATGCGTCAACAACAACCTTGGGAAAATCCTCTGCATTATCATTAACAGCAGACTAGTTAATTTCCTAAGTGAAAATAATGTACTAAGCAGATGTCAATGCTTTTTACTAAATTACTGTATGACAGACCACTAATTTACCCTGCACACCGTAATTTACAAACAAACAGACCAAAACCAAGGCAGTCTTCTCATGCTTTGTTGATTTCAAAAAAGCTTTTGACTCAATTTGGCATGAGGGTCTGCTATATAAATTGATGGAAAGTGGTGTTGGGGGAAAAACATACAACATTCTAAAATCAGGTGTACACAAACAACAAGTGTACGGTTAAAATATTTCCATGGGGCTGTGGGGTGAGACAAGGATGCAGCTCAAGCCCCACCCTCTTCAACATGTATATCAACAAATTGACAAGGGCACTAGAACAGTCTGCAGCACCCGGCCTCACCCTAGCAGAATCTGAAGTCAAATGTCTACTGTTTGCTGATGGTCTGGTGCTTCTGTCACCAACCAAGCAGGGCCTACAGCAGCACCTAGATCTTCTGCACAAATTCTGTCAGACCTGGGCACTGTCAGGGAATCTCAGTAAGACAAAAAAAATGGTGTTCCAAAAAATGTCCAGTTGCCAGGACCACAAATACAAATTCCATCTAGACTCCGTTGCCCTAGAGCACAGAGAAACGATACATACCTTGGTCTAAACATCAGTGCCGCAGGCAACATCCACAAAGCTGTGAATGATATGAGACAAGGCAAGAAGGGCCTTCTATGCAATCAAAAGGAACATAAAATTTGACATACCAATTAGGATCTGGCTAAAAAATATTTGAATCAGTTATAGAACCCATTGCACTCTATGGGTTGTGAGGTCTGAGGTCAGCTCAACAACCAAGAATTCACAAAATGGGACAAACACAAAATTGAGATGCTGATTACCCTGACCAGCTGGACAACTAATAGACACAGTGTAATCTATGTGAGATAGGCAATATGCTAAACATAATTTATTACCGCATGATGTAAATGAGCTTCCTCCTCAGTGAAGTCAGTGATTGGCTGGGATTGACGTGGAGCTGACCGATGGGTTGGAGCAGGGTGCCGGGCCAGGTAGCTCGATTTTCTGCTGACAGCGCTGCCTCGCTTTTGTCCACTGATGGGAGTCTTGTTCCCTTAGGAGGGTCAACTGCTCCCCCTGTCTACCCGCCATCATTCCCTTCCTCGCCTCCCTGCCCCTTAACCCCATCCCCTCTTCACCCAGATTCCCAGCACACCCTGGTGCGAGGCAGAGGCTGCCATGAAACACCAGCCCCTGGCACCGTGCCCAGACGGCATTTTTCCCCCTGGTAACTTTTATCAGACTGTAAAACAGAGTCCTATGAGAGAAAGCTCTTAGAAAGTATCATTAAACGCTAAGTGAACAGACAGCAATTTGAGCTCTCGTTTTCTTTTCTTCCATCCAAGTCTTTTTTTGGGGGGGCCTGAGTAATATTCTCAAGCTTTATACCGACTAAAGAGGTGTCGGTTGATTGATATTCAGTTCATGGAAGAAAAAGACGTCAGTGAACAAAAAAGAGAAAATATCTGCGCTGAATGGCTTTGAAAAGAATGTCTTCTGCTGCTTTCTATTCTGCAGATTGCCAGCGGCGTGAACACAAAGCTGCCAATATTTAAATAGCCTTTTGCTCCCACAAAAGAGGCCGGCAAGATTCATAAATCTCATTCTTTGCACATTCTTCAGCCAGTTGAGGCCAAGATGGAAGGTGACTCGTGCAAAAATAAATGGTTTAATAAAAAAACATGTAGCATCCTTGTTGAGTGGTTTAGTTTTTTTGGAACTTCAGCTTAAATAGGTAGAAGTGGTATCAAATGTATCAGACAAACTGAATAGACCACTGTTTTCTCCTGCTATCTATCATGAACTGTCTGCCTATGTGCTTCCTACCTTCTCTGGACAATCAGTGCTTGGCTCACTGTGGCAGGGACCAGCACAATAGCTAGGCTAGGTGCCAGCCATGATGCAGCCTGTCTGGTAGCCAGTGTTTTGGCGCAGGCGGGCGGCCAACAGACTAGGGCTTATTTACTGCTCATTTATTCAAACGCGACGTGGTCATAAAACCATAGCTGCCGAGTCACTGTCTGTTTTACAGAGGGTCCTGTTTCATTGCATCAGATTACAACGTGAATGCATGCTCTCTCGAAAACAAACAGAAAAACAGGTGGCAGCCAGGCAGCATGCACTCTCCTCCTCTTCCCCCTACACAGTAGGTGTTATTATGCAAAAGCTCAGCCAGTACGCCTAATGCAAACCAAATGGGTAAAGGATAACAAAACCCTCCACAACAGGAAGTGTTCCAGGAAGTGTGATTAATCCCAGACCCCATAAATGCGACACACAATTACTAGTGGCAAGAGTGCATTAATTCTCTATAGAAAATAGCGTAATGCTAATGTCAATGTTTAACCACACACCTAAAAGCCCAACTGTTTTATTAATGGATTTCGATTTTTTTTAAAGCAGAAATAATAAGGCATCATATTAATGCTTTTCACTGAAATTAATTATCAGCAAATTCACAAAAGGAAAAATGCAACACCAGCTCAAATTTTGTATTTGTATTTATTATGGATTCCCATTGGCTGCTGCCAAAGCAGCAAAACTAAGGCAGTTTGTAGAATTTTTAAAACATTACAGTACATTCACAGATTTCACAACACACTGTGTGCCCTCATGCAACCTACTCCACCACTACCACAGCTACAGTACTAAATCCATGTGTATGTATAGTGCGTATGTTATCGTGTGTGTGTGTATGCATGTGTCTGTGCCAATGTTAGTGTTGCTTCATAGTCCCCGCTGTTCCATAAAGTGTTTTTGTAATCAGTTTTTTTAAAATCAAATTTTACTGCTTGCGTCAATTACTTGGTGTGGAATAAAGTTCCGTGTAGTCATGGCTCTAGGTAGTACTGTGTGCCTCCCATAGCCTGTTCTGGACTTGGGGATTGTGAAGAGACCTCTTGTGGCATGTCTTATGGGGTATGCATGGGTGTCCGAGCTATGTGCCAGTAGTTAAGACAGACAGCTCGGTGCATTCAACATGTCAACCTCTCACAAATAAAAGTAGTGATGAAGTCAATCTCTCCTCCACTTTCAGACAGGAGAGATTGACATGCATATTATTAATATTAGCTCTCTATGTACATCCAAGGGCCAGTTGTGCTGCCCTGTTCTGAGCCAATTGCAACTCTTTTGTGGCACCTGACCACACGACTGAACAGTACTCAAGGTGCGACAAAAATAAGGGCTGTAGAACCCGCCTTCTTGATAGTATTGTTAAGAAGGCAGAGCATCGCTTTATTATAGACAGACTTCTCCCCATCTTAGCTACAACTGCATCAATATGTTTTGACCATGACAGTTAACAATCTAGGGTTCCTCCAAGCAGTTTAGTCACCTCAACTTGCTAAATTTCCACATTATTTATTACAAGATTTAGTTGAGGTTTAGGATTTAGTGAGTGTTTTGTTCCAAATATAATGCTTTTAGTTTTAGAAATATTTAGGGCTAACTTATTCCTTGCCACTCACTCTGAAACTAACTGCAGCTCTTTGTTGAGTGTTGCAGTCATTTCAGTCGCTGTAGTAGCTGACATGTATAGCGTTTAGTCATCTGCATACAAAGACACTCTGGCTTTACTCAAAGTCAGTGGCATGTCATTGGTAAATAATTTTAAAATCAAGGGGCCTAAACAGCTACCCTGGGGAATTTCTGATTCTAACTGGATTCAATTTGAGAGGCTTCCATTAAAGAACACCCTATGTGTTCTGTTAGACAAGTAACTCTTTATCCACATTATAACAGGGGGTATAAAGCCATAACACATACGTTTTTCCAGCAGACTATGATCGATAATGTCAAAAGCTGCACTGAAGTCTAACAAGACAGCCCCCACAATCATTTTATCATTAATTTATCTCAGTCAATCATCAGTCAGTTGCTTGTTGAGTGTCCTTCCCTTTAAGCATGCTGAAATTCTGTTGTCAATTTGTTTACTGTGAAATAGCACTGTATCTTTCAAACACACATTGTTTCCAGAAGTTTACTAAGGGTTGGTAACAGGCTGATTGGTCAGCTATTGAGCCAGTAAAGGGTGCTATACTATTCTTGGGTAGCAGAATGACTTTAGCTTCCCTCCAGGCCTGAGGGCACACACTCTCTAGTAGGCTTAAATTGAAGATGTGGCAAATAGGAGTGCCAATATTGTCTGTATTATCCTCAGTAATATTCAATCCACATTGTCAGACCCCAGTGGCTTGTCATTGTTGATAGACAACAATATATTTTCTACCTCTTCTACACTGACTTTACGGAATTCAAAAGTAAAATTCTTGTCTTTCATAATTTAGTCTGATATACTTGGATGTGTAGTGTCAGCATTTGTTGCTGGCATGTCATCCCTATGTTTGCTTATCTTGCCAATGAAAAGTCATTAAAGTAGTTTGCAATATCAGTGGGCTTTGTGATGAATGAGCCATCTGATTCAATGAATAAAGGAGCGAAGTTGGCTTTTTTTCCCAAAAATTTCATTTAAGGTGCCCCAAAGCTTTTTACTATAATTCTTTATATAATTTATATTTGATTCATAGTGTAGTTTCTTTTTCTTTTTCTTTAATTTAGTCATATGATTTTTTAACTTGCAGTACGTTTGCCATCAGTTGGGCTGCCAGACTTAATCAAATCAAATCAAATCAAATGTATTTATATAGCCCTTCGTACATCAGCTGATATCTCAAAGTGCTGTACAGAAACCCAGCCTAAAACCCCAAACAGCAAACAATGCAGGTGTAAAAGCACGGTGGCTAGGAAAAACTCCCTAGAAAGGCCAAAACCTAGGAAGAAACCTAGAGAGGAACCGGGCTATGTGGGGTGGCCAGTCCACCTGGCTGTGCCGGGTAGAGATTATAACAGAACATGACCAAGATGTTCAAATGTTCATAAATGACCAGCATGGTCAAATAATAATAAGGCAGAACAGTTGAAACTGGAGCAGCAGCACAGTCAGGTGGACTGGGGACAGCAAGGAGCCATCATGTCAGGTAGTCCTGGGGCACGGTCCTAGGGCTCAGGTCCTCCGAGAGAGAGAAAGAAAGAGAGAATTAGAGAGAGCATATGTGGGGTGGCCAGTCCTCTTCTGGCTGTGCCGGGTGGAGATTATAACAGAACGTGGCCAAGATGTTCAAATGTTCATAAATGACCAGCATGGTTGAATAATAGCAGTAAGGCAGAACAGTTGAAACTGGAGCAGGAGCATGGCCAGGTGGACTGGGGACAGCAAGGAGTCCTCATGTCAGGTAGTCCTGGGACATGGTCCTAGGGCCCAGGCCAGTTGAAACTGGAGCAGCAGCATGGCCAGGTGGACTGGGGACAGCAAGGAGTCATCATGTCAGGTAGTCCTGGGGCATGGTCCTAGGGCTCAGGTCCTCCGAGAGAGAGAAAGAAAGAGAGAAGGAGAGAATTAGAGAACGCACACTTAGATTCACACAGGACACCTGAATAGGACAGGAGAAGTACTCCAGATAAACAAACTGACCCTAGCCCCCGACACATAAACTACTGCAGCATAAATACTGGAGGCTGAGACAGGAGGGGTCAGGAGACACTGTGGCCCCATCCGAGGACACCCCGGACAGGGCCAAACAGGAAGGATATAACCCCACCCACTTTGCCAAAGCACAGCCCCCACACCACTAGAGGGAAATCTTCAACCACCAACTTACCATCCTGAGACAAGGCCGAGTATAGCCCACAAAGATCTCCAACACGGTACAACCCAAGGGGCGGGGGGGACCCAGACAGGCCGACCACAACAGTGAATCAACCCACCCAGGTGACGCACCCCCCCAGGGACGGCATGAGAGAGCCCCAGCAAGCCAGTGACTCAGCCCCGTAACAGGGTTAGAGGCAGAGAATCCCAGTGGAAAGAGGGGAACCGGCCAGGCAGAGACAGCAAGGGCGGTTCGTTGCTCCAGAGCCTTTCCGTTCACCTTCCCACTCCTGGGCCAGACTACACTCAATCATATGACCCACTGAAGAGATGAGTCTTCAGTAAAGACTTAAAGGTTGAGACCGAGTTTGCGTCTCTGACATGGGTAGGCAGACCGTTCCATAAAAATGGAGCTCTATAGGAGAAAGCCCTGCCTCCAGCTGTTTGCTTAGAAATTCTAGGGACAATTAGGAGGCCTGCGTCTTGTGACCGTAGCGTACGTGTAGGTATGTACGGCAGGACCAAATCAGAGAGGTAGGTAGGAGCAAGCCCATGTAATGCTTTGTAGGTTAGCAGTAAAACCTTGAAATCAGCCCTTGCTTTGACAGGAAGCCAGTGTAGAGAGGCTAGCACTGGAGTAATATGATCAAATTTTTTGGTTCTAGTCAGGATTCTAGCAGCCGTATTTAGCACTAACTGAAGTTTATTTAGTGCTTTATCCGGGTAGCCGGAAAATAGAGCATTGCATTAGTCTAACCTAGAAGTGACAAAAGCATGGATTAATTTTGCCTCATCCCTTTCAACCATACAATTTTTCAATTCCTCTTTCAATTCCTCTTCAATCTAAGGGGATTTATCAGTTTTTACAGTCATTTTCTAAATGGGTGCATGCTTATTAGTAGATGGAATAAGTAGTTTCATAAATGTGTCAAGTGCAGCATCATGTTGCTCATCATTACACACCACAGAACATAAAATATTATTTACAATACATTGCAAAACTATTCATCCTCAATGGCGTTTTTCCTATTTTGTTGCATTACAACCTGTAATTTAAATAGATTTTTATTTAGATTTCATGTAATGGACATACACAAAATAGTCCAAATTGGTGAAGTGAGATGAAAAAAATTACTTGTTTATACTTTTTAAAATTAAATAAACAGAAAAGTGGTGAGTGCATATGTATTCACCCCCTTTGCTATAAAGCCCCTAAATAAGATTTGGTGCAACCAATTACCTTCAGAAGTCACGTAATTATGTTAAATAAAGTCCACCTATGTGCAATCTAAATGTCACATGATCTGTCACATGATCTCAGCATATATACTGTGCACCTGTTCTGAAAAGCCCCAGAGTCTGCAACACCACTAAGCAAGGGGCACCACCAAGCAAGCGGCACCATGAAGAGCAAAGAGCTCTCAAAACAGGTCAGGGACAAAGTTGTGGAGAAGTACAGATCAGGGTTGGGTTATAAAAAAAAGCTGAATCTTTAAACATCGGAGCACCATTAAATCCATTATTACAAAATGGAAAGAATATGGCACCACAACAAACCTGCCAAGAGAGGGCCACCCACCAAAACTCACGGACCAGGAAAGGAGGGCATTAATCAGAGGCAACAAAGAGACCAAAGATAACCCTGAAGGAGCTGCAAAACTCCACAGCGGAGATGGGACTAACTGTCCATAGGACCATTTTAAACCGTACACCACACAGAGCTGGGCTTTATGGAAGAGTGACCAGAAAAAAAGCCATTGCTTAAAGAAAAATATAAACAAACACATTTGCTGTTTGCCAAAAGGCATGTGGGAGACTCCACAAACACATGAAAGAAGGTACTTTGGACAGATGAGACAAATATTTAGCTTTTTGGCCATCAAGGAAAACGCTATATCTGGTACAAACCCAACTCCTCTCATCACCCCGAGAACAGCATCCCCACAGTGAAGCATGGTGGTGGCAGCATCATGCTGTGGGGATATTTTTCCTCAGCAGGGACTGGGAAACTGGTCAGAATTGAAGGAATGATGGATGGCGCTAAATACAGGGAACTTCTTGAGGGAATCCTGTTTCAGTCTTTCAGAGATTTGAGACTGGGACAGAAGTTCACCTTCCAGCAGGACAATTACCCTAAGCATACTGCTAAAGCAACACTCTGCTGGTTTAAGGGGAAACATTTAAATGTCTTGGAAAGGCCTAGTCAAAGCCCAGACCTCAGTCCAATTGAGAATCTGTGGTATGACTTAAAGATTGCTGTACACCAGCGGAACCCATCCAACTTGAAGGAAGGAGCTGGAGCAGTTTTGCCTTGAAGAATGGGCAAAACTCCCAGTGTCTAGATGTGCCAAGCTTTGGAGACATACCCCAAGAGACTTGCAGCTGTAATTGCTGCAAAAGGTGGCTCTACAAAGTATTGACTTGGGGGGAGGGGTGAATAGTTATGCATGGTCACGTTTTTTGTTTTCTTGTCTTATTTCTTGTTATTTTTCATTTTCAAAGTGGTAGGCATGTCGTGTACATCAAATGATACAAATCCCCCCCAAAAATCCATTTTAATTCCAGGTTGTAAGGCTACAAAATATGAAAAATGCCAAGTGGGGTGAATACCTTGGTAAGCCACTGTACATCATCAATATATGAATCACTACAAAACGTATTGTATGACCTCTTATACACTATATTTGGCACAGCCTTTGGAACTTTGGTTTTCCTGGAAATGGCTATTATATTGTGATCACTATATCCTATGGATTTGGATACTGCTTTAAAGCAAATATCTGCAGCGTTAGTAAAGATGTGATCAATATATGTTAATGATTTAATTTCTGTGCTGTTTGTAACTACCCTGGTAGGTTGACTGACAGCCTGATCCAGATTGCAGGCACTGGTTACAGTTTAAA